>NC_062536.1:18207860-18282860 GCF_022655615.1 Tachysurus fulvidraco
GCTGTAAGTTCCTCAGCAGTGCGAGAGCATCAGGCGGAGCAGGAGAAAAACGAACATTTTTGAATTGAAATTTAGATTGATCCCTAACGAGCAAACCACATGTGAGGGTGATGGTGAAAAACTCCCTGAGACAAAATCGGTCTCGCTCCAACCCAAAAAGTCTTGAGCTCAAAGAATTTCCCGGTGGCTTTCGGCTCGTAAGCAGGAGGTCACAGGAGGTGAAGGCATTGTTAGGACGGGTATAATGGCGTAATCCTATCGACATGTCTACAGTAAAAACGTGTGCGAGGTTTGAATTGAGCTGAATTACCCTGAGATAATACTGAAAGGTTTTTAAATGTGGTTGTTAAAGGCAAACAGTTTGGGGAGAAAATAAAGAGTCGTCTCAGTGAATAAAAGAACAAAAACTGTTTCAGAGCAGAATTAACAACAGCCTTTTAATTTAGATTCTAATTATCAACCTCGTCAACTCCATCAACTCCATCAACACTATTAACACAATCAACCTCAAAACAATCAACACCATTAACCACTTCAACTCCATCAACACCATGAGCTCCATCAACACCATGAGCTCCATCAACATCATCAACACCATCAGCTCCATCAACACCATCAGCTCCATCAACATCATCAACACCATCAGCTCCATCAACATCATCAACACCATCAGCTCCATCAACACCATCAGCTCCATCAACACCATCAGCTCCATCAACATCAACACCATCAGCTCCATCAACATGATCAACACCATGAGCTTCATCAACACCATCAACATCAACACTATCAGCTCCATCAACATCATCAACACCATCAACACCATGAGCTCCTTCAACACCATCAGCTCCATCAACATCATCAATACCATGAGCTCCTTCAACACCATCAGCTCCATCAACATCATCAATACCATGAGCTCCTTCAACACCATGAGCTCCATCAACATCATCAATACCATGAGCTCCTTCAACACCATGAGCTCCATCAACATCATCAATACCATGAGCTCCTTCAACACCATGAGCTCCTTCAACACCATGAGCTCCATCAACATCATCAGCACCATGAGCTCCATCAACATCATGAGCTCCATCAACACCATCAGCTCCATCAACACCATGAGCTCCATCAACACCATCAGCATCAACACCATCAACACCATCAGCTCCATCAACATCCTCAACACCATCAGCTCCATCAACACCATCAGCATCATCAACACCATCAGCATCATCAACACCATCAGCATCATCAACACCATCAGCATCATCAACACCATCAGCTCCATCAACACCATTAACACCATGAACACCAAAAAACCCGGTGACATTTGAAGGCATGTCTAATACCTAAGGTAACCTTCCTAAAGGAACTTAATTAGTTTGTATATTAAAGAACATGAGCATGTAGGTGAAAGAAAGTGGGTGGGGCCTCCAGAACGTGTCTGTCAACACTGAATAATTCTATACACCTGATACACACGTGGCTCGTCCCCTGTACTGTCAAACTGCACGCTTTGAGTGAGAACTCTTACGTTACACTGTGGCTAAGAAAATGAAATATAATCAGAATAAACATCACTGCATGTCATGGCAGTGTAATAGCAGGGATATGACCAGATGATGATGATGATGATGATATCACTATATCACAGAGGTTTATATACAGTGTACAGTCCACCTGCACAAAGTGTCCTGAAGTTTAAAATTTTAAAATCCTCATCACTCCAGCTTACCTCTATTTCATCAAGCTTCTGAAGATCTGAAGTAAAGAGTCTGATCTTTCTGTCGGCCGACGCTGTGCAAAACCTGCGAACAGAATTGGTGCAAATTCTGAACATGACACGAAAAATCCATAAATATCTAGACGAAATATCTGGACTACAGGCACTCAGGGTCCTTTCTTCAGCTGACTATAAACCTGAGTCGGTGTAATATTTACACAGAAAACTTAACAACTGCGTTATTAATCGCACGAGTCCTGAACGTTTAGTATGAACGCTAGACGCGGAGAATGTAGCGATATAATAGCGATATAATAGCGATAAACTGATAAACGATGAACTTTTCTGAGATGTAGCGAGCACCTTAAAGCGTGTTTCTATACGGATAAATAAGTGTGTCAAAGCAGAATACGGTTGCCAAGGTAATACAACTCTGTATCATGGCGAGTAACTGACACTGTTATGAACTCATTCGAGTACCTGATCATCTGAGGCAGTTTGTCCAGTCTGGATTCTGGACTCCATGCAAGAGCGTCAGCACGAACCCCGTGCATGAAGACACGCAGAGCGGTGAATTCTACTCCGTCTACATCCATATCTTCCTCCTACACACACACACACACACACACACACACACAAATTCAAACCAGCACATGATGACAAGCTCGACATGCCCTATTACACAACTACGTCACTCGTTTTTATCAAGATAATCACAGACGGTTTATTTTCGACGATCATTTGAAAAGCGATGGATCTTTTGGCGCTGAACAGAGGACTCACTCTTTTTTATGACTATTTTACTGAACGTTTTCGTTTTTTTTGGGCACTGAATATTTTAGGGGTCGGCAACCCGTGGCCCACGGAGCCGCAAGTGGCTCTTTCATCCCTCCGCTGCGGCTCCCTGTAGATTTGGAAAAGAAACATTGAATTTAAATGTTTTTTTTTTTAGTTAGTTCACTTTAAAAAAATTTTAATTCTAAATTCTAAGATTATGATGCTCTTGTATCATTAAAATAAACCGTGTTTAATGTTATTGTCGCTCAAAATATGCGTCCTAACCGCCGACTTGAACATTTTTGAGACATTGAACATTTTATTTGAAAGTAACCTTCAACCCAGCGTCTTTATTGTTAAGGTTAGTTCAAACTGTTCAAAATATTTTTGTTTGCCTGCAGAAATAAAATTTACTTTAGCGGTTCATTGATTTCATAAATGCAACACACTACTGTTTTTTTTCTATACTTTACATAAAGGTAAAACAGGACATATGATGTTATCTTTATTATAGATGTCAAAAGGGTTTTGTGGCTCCCTGTGTTTTTTTCTGTGGGAAGCGGGTCCAAATGGCTTTGAGTGATTAAGGTTGCCGACCCCTGCTCTGATCGAACCGACAAGGTACGGAGCTGATCTTTGATCGGACGCTCGCGCTCGTTCACCTTGAAGCGGCATGTTCCCACGACGACGTGCCTGTTTTCTGCGTAGGCGAGGAGCGAGGAGGCGGAGCCGCAGTCGTAGGGACTGAACTCCACGACGTGGACGTAGTCATCACAGGGCAGCGTGTATGAGGCTGAGCGTCCCGTCTCCTCCTGCATCGTCGGCTCTTCCTTTCACACAGTTGATGCTTCTTCAATCTCTGGTCTCTCTGGTCCAACTTCACCTGCATCACAAAGACGACTCGTCACATTACGCGTACACGACCATACAATCTAATCTAATCTGCTTCATTAGAATGTTCATCAATCACAAGAGTCTCTGTGGTCATTTAACTCCTGCAGCCTTTAGAACCCCAAAACACATCACTACTGAACACTTCGCTGTTACAAACGCATTAGATTAGATTAGTCACGCCTCCACTCCAGATCACGTCTTATTGGTCAGGTGAGATACACATTTAAATAAACCCCGCCTATGTACATTAGATTAGATTAACCACGCCCCCACACCAGATCACGTCTCTTATTGGTCAGGTGAGTTATACATTTAAATAAACCCCGCCTATGTTCATTAGATTCACGCCCCCACTCCAGATCACGTCTCTTATTGGTCAGGTGAGTTATACATGTCAATAAGCCCCGCCCCCATGGTATACACGAGGCGTCTAAAAACAAACAAGCTTTTTTTTTTTTGTCTGTTACTGAAAATCCGCACTGTTACAAAGCGCTAAACATCTCACACAAAACAAGCGGTAAATTTAACAAAAATCACATATCGTGTATCGATTTTTTTTTACTGTTACTGTAACGCCAGCGCGTGAGCTCTGCGTAGCATTAGCATTCTTAGCTAAAGATAACGGCTTATTAAACTCGTTCACGTGAATTATTATTATTTTTTTTTTTAACTTACATCACCTTGTCTAATTCATCTGGTTTCCACGTTTTCGTGTCACGCTTCAGAAAAAAACCGCCTTTCAAACGCGTTAGTGTTGTTTATTTCCGGTTTAGCAATTTTCTTTTTCCGGGTTAAGACGGGGGAAAGTTTAAACAGCAACAAGCTACGAATATTATTCTTAAATAATAAAATAAAAAATTGCACACATGTCGGAAAATATGTCTAAAATTTAAATCACAGTATTTAATTTTTTTATTGCTTGTTTTGAGTTTACACGCTCCAAGTTTGCTGTCAATTGTCAATTTTCATACGTGAATAAAATGTTACGAAAATCATTGCATTTTTATTTTTACATTTATTCGGTGATTTGTGACAATTAAGAAAATAATAAAGTGACACAGTTTTGTAATTATTACATATTCAACGACCACTTGCCTCATTTGCATAAAGCAGATGCCGAGTTTGTCCTGGGGGCGTGGCTAAAGTCACGTGATTTAACGTGATTGGCTGATTTGTGTTTTCATGTCGATTTAAATTTTCAGACTGCATTCAGGTTGGAAATCATAACATTAAGGACCAGACCTTAAATCTCCCTTCTGAGCTGTTGGTAAGTTTGTTTCCCCTCGCAGTTTAGTTAATGTGGTTCACTTTCTCATCTGGTGTGTGATGTCTGTAGTGTTAGATCCTGTAGTGTTAGATCCTGTAGTGTTCCTGTAGTGTTAGATCCGTTACCTGATCATCTGTTTGTCTTACAGGTTTAATTCAGGACAATGGGGATCTACCAGTTGGACCTGAAGGCACTAATCAGAGTTTTTAGAAGAGAGTGTCACCGAGTTTTGGACTCGGAGAGAACTACAATACATGGAGCAGACAGCATGCTGATGGTCCTCCAGCTGGCTGTTGCTGAGGTCCATAAGCAGGTAACAGCAACATGATGATGTTCAACCAGTTCAGGACATTACAGTACTGACACTGCAGTGCTGACACTTACATTACAGTACTGACACTGTAGTACTGACATTTACATTACAGTGCTGACACTTACATTACAGTACTGACACATTACATTACTGACACTTACATTACAGTACTGACACTGTAGTACTGACACCTACATTACAGTGCTGACACTGTAGTGCTGACACTTACATTACAGTACTGACACTTGCATTACAGTACTGACACTGTAGTGCTGACACTTACATTACAGTGCTGACACTGCAGTGCTGACACTTGCATTACAGTACTGACACTGCAGTGCTGACACTTACATTACAGTGCTGACACTGTAGTGCTGACACTTGCATTACAGTACTGACACTGTAGTGCTGACACTTACATTACAGTGCTGACACTGCAGTGCTGACACTTACATTACAGTACTGACACTGTAGTGCTGACACTTACATTACAGTGCTGACACTGCAGTGCTAACACTTGCATTACAGTACTGACACTGTAGTACTGACACTTACATTACAGTACTGACACTGCAGTGCTGACACTTGCATTAAAAGTACTGACACTTGCATTACAGTACTGACACTGTAGTGCTGACGCTTACATTACAGTGCTGACACTTGCATTACAGTACTGACACTGCAGCGCTGAGGCTTACATTATGGCACTGACACATTAAATTACAACACCGACAATTACTCATTTACTCATACAATAATTGAAACTGGCATTACAGCACTGACAAATTAAATTCCAGCACTGACACTTGCATATTTTCACTGCCACTTTACGATACAGAGCCGCCACTTACGTTACAACGTTAGCATTATAGCTTTGAAACCAACATTACAGCGCTGACGCTAAAGTCACTTACTTTACAGCACAGACACAACACTTACACTGCAGTGTGAACACTTGCATTACAGCACTGACGTTCACCTTACAGCATTTACAGTGTTTGGCAGATGCCCTTATCCAGAGCAGCCTACAAAAGTGCTTAAATTTATATCATCGAATGCATGCACTCGGGTTCACTAGGCTACAGACTTAAGATACCATGATTTAATTAATTAAAGTCAGTAAGTAATTAATTATATAAAATGCACACATACAACAAACAGGGAAGGAAGTGCTAGTTGAAGTGTTTCATGAATTAGTAGGTCTTCAACCATTCTTTGAAAATAGCCAGTGATGCTGTGATGACTTCCTTTAAAACGACTGACACTAGAGAACAGTAAAACCATAGGAGACACCACAGCATGGCTGCCTCTAATAGAACACTGGCAGTCGGGGTTAATGCATGTACCCGGAACGTCCTAGGTTGCACAGTTGGAAGTGGTAACTCAGTGGTTATTTCATTGGGCTAATGATTAGAAGGTTGTGAATTGGAAACCCAGGACCACAAAGCTGCCACTGCTGGGCTCTTGAGCAAGGCCCTTAACCCCATAATTGCTGAGTATAAATGAGATAATTGTAAGTCACTCTGGAGAAAGGCGTCTGCCGAGTGAAGTAAATAATTTGCGTGTCCTGCACAGATCCCTGTCCCTCGACCCCACCGAACACCTTCGGGATGAGCTAAAAAAAAAAAAAGGCCTCAGTGTCTGATCTCACTAACGTTCTTGTAGCCGAATGAACACCAATCTCTACAGGAAGCTCCGCGATCTAGCGGAAAGCTTCCCTACTTCACTGAACAGCCAATAGAAACATCTCCGTTTCTAACCTTCAGGTTGAAAATAGAGCAGGAAGTAAACAAATACACAAAATCTACATGAAGTGCTTAAATCGTCGAAATAAAATAAGCAAACAAATCAGAGGTGACACCACACAGCACAGCTGGATAACGTGAGGTATTTCTAGGGTCAAACCGCTTCCCTTGAGAAATAACAGCTGATCAATAAGAGCTCAAGAGCCCAAATCAACAACGGCTGGCAATCAGAAGTTCATTTGAGAAGTACGTCAGCCCGGAATGAAAACTTGCCCAATCGCTGAAGAGGTTTGGAAGTTTGTAGCTACCAGCTCATCATGCTTAACTCAACACACATTTGGCCATAAATACATCTTTTGTCCTAGTTTTTTATTTTGTACTGGTGTAACTATCAAGCTTAAATTATATCTCTCTTTTTTTTTTTTCCCCCGGATAAAAATGATGTGCTGTTATTGTTAAATATTTTTGGGCCCTTCTGTTTAGTGTTTAAAGATTTGTGAAGCTGGAAGAAAAACAAGCAGGATTTTTTTTATTTATTTATTTAAATAAAAGTGACCGATTCTGATAGTCCGTGCAACCAGGAACACGTCTTTACACATTTTTGTTTCGATGAGTTTATCATCCTGTTTTGTTTTGTTTTTCTTTCCTCAATCCGTTATTAATAATGCGGATGACACGAGGATACGATCACGAAAGGCTGAAGATGATGATGATGATGATATTTTCCCCTCGTTGCCCTATGACTTCGCCTTCATATTCCCAGAGAGCTCTTTTTAAATGCAGTGTGTGTTACTGTAAGATTTTCCGTTTCTTGGCCTGTAGTGTCCTTCCATGTGACAAAAGCATGCCTCTGGTTTTACTCTAGGAAAAAGGAGAGTTCGGTGTGGCTTTGAGTGACGTGCTGGAGGCTTGGAAATGCTTGCTTCTGGACAAGCTCCACCTGTCCCGTGACAGCTCCCCGCTCCCTGAGAATTATGAGCTCATCCGGAAAGAGTACCAGAGCTTTCTGAAGCGCACCAACACGGTGGATCTGATTGATGTCTATAACATGTACGAGGGGCTGAAGCTGGATGAGGACCCTGAGTATCCCCTGACCGCAGTGAGTGCCTCCGGGCAGTTCGGGGTTCTGACTGCTTTAAGTCGGACCGTGTTTAAATCCTAGGTATTGTTTTTCACACCTAGACACAGATGTTCGAGTTCCTGATGTGCAGCAGCACGGAGGACGCAGGAGAAGCAGAGACGATCCATCTGGTTCCGGTGACCCCATCGAACCGGGTTAGAACCTGCAGCGCACAGGTGATGGTCTTGGAGAAAGAGTTTTTAAAGCGACATGTCAACAAAAATCTAACAGAAGTAATCGATACTCAGTGTGTACTGATTCCACATGAAGCATCGTGCTTTATATAAAACAAGCCACTTCCTGTTCTCACTGATTCTCCATTATAGTAGCTATAAACAAGCCTTCGTCCCCCCCCCCCCCCCCCTTTTATAAAACGAATACGACGAAAAAACCCACAGTTATTTGAGGTCAGACACTGGAGACACCATGAAGCACCCTGTAAATATAGAAACAACAACATTTTAGCATGGGCGCATTAAAGGTGGGGTGCACAATGTTTGAGAAATGCTTCAGAAAGCTGAGTCGGGCCGACAAACAAAAACGTGTAGCCAATGAGCAGAAAGGGGCGTGTCTTGTCAATATGCGGCGGAGAGAGTGTTCAGTGCGCATGTGTGACATTAGCAGAAAGCGATTGAAACATTGACATGGAAGATAAAAACGAAAAGCGAAGAAAGGCTTACGATAAGGCAAGAAGACCCGTGTTAATATAGGATCAGCTTTCCAGCGCTGGAGAGAACTGAACGACTTCCGCGTGAAGCGGAGCTAAACCTTTCACGGTGCAACACGCAGTACTACAAAAACACATCTGTATTACCATAGTATTACTTATTGAGTTCATTTACTGATAAAACAATACCCCCTTTAGCCAGCTGCCCCAGCAGGTTCCGCCATAGTCGTTGCCTGGGTTACGTATGTATGTGTGGGGCGGAGCTACCAAAACAGGGGTGACACCCATTTGGGTTAGGGGCGTGTCTGTTTTGGTGATTTCAAATGTCAACATTGGCTTTCAAAACGTCGTGCACCGCACCTTTAATAGAAATTGATATTAAAGCGCTGTGCTATAAGAGGAATAAAATGCATCGCATCACAACATCCAACACAGTTTTCTTTGAGAGAATTTATTTATTTATTTGTTTTTATTTATTTATTTATTTATTTATTTATTTATTTGTTGGGTGAAATCCAAGCACAGGATTTTGCTTTTAACTCCTAGCATTGAAGACACAGATGTAAAGACTTTCTATTCGAGCTGTTCTCGTGTTCCACACGTGACTGGAAGAAGGATTTGATCGAATCTGTTCTGATGACGTCCCGCCACGCGTTTCAAGCCGAATCTGTGGAAAATCCGCTCTTTTCAAAATATTTGCCGTTTTGAAAAATTGCATATTGCGCTCTAACGTCTGCTCTTGTGAAATCCTGACTAATTGGAAATCGCGACTTCTTCCAACGTGCTTTCATATCCATATTAAAAGCAGATTTAAATCTACCGAGACCTTCTTTTTCTCTACCCGTGTCCCCGACTCGTATCGTGTCTGGATCGTCATTAACGAGAGCATCACGTTACATCGCTTGGTTTTAAGACAGAAATCTGAATTCAGTTACTGATCCTGCTGCACGTACTGTAGTGAGCGTGTAATACAGAGAAAGTCTTTTTTTTTTCCCCAGCTGTCAGCCACGGATTTATGAGGCTAGATGTTGGGATTTGCTTCTGTAATACTGAAACTGACGAGGTTTCTGAAGGCACCAGGAGCAGGAGAGAAGGGGGGAGGGGGGAGAAGAACCCTCCTCAGATATACTATATGCTTACAGGCTAATGCAGTCTGACACCATCATAAAATATTAACTGACACCGTCGTAAAATAACATCGCTACTTACTTTTCTGTTCCTTCCCTGTAAGAACACTGCGACTTTTTCGGGATAAAATACTTTCGTGCTGAAGTCACACTTTCTCATAGAGCTCTAATCTACCTGAATGACTCAGTCCGAGCTCGGACGTCAGTCTGACTGAGAATCTGACAGAGCTTTAGCAATTTTGGCAATACGATTGGGGCAAAAAAAAAAAAAATCAGGATCCAGATGTGCAAAGCTGATGGAGACCATTTTTGAGAAGGCTTGCAGCTGGAATTGTAGCTACAGATGCTTCTACTGACACCAGGGCAGTAAATACTTGCTCCCATTTTATTTCCTTCTCTCTCTCTCTTTTTTTTTTTTTTTTAAAGAAAGCTTACCAAAATGCCTCATGCATCAGTTCAACACATCAGGTCTTTCTTCTTGTATCGAAGGATCCTTCAGGTTTAGGCCATAGCCACATCTGGTTTTAAACCCGAATCCACATCCATGATATTTGGTGCATTGTGTTCCTCTGTTGCTTATTCACACGCTTCCTTCCTCTTCCCGCAGGTGCAGCGAGCAGTACGGAGGCTCTTTTGCTCGTATCTGTGTATGCTGGTGAACACGAAGGACGATTTGGCCCTCACACACACTTTAAACACCCCTAACCGCTGTCTCGGGCACACAGCGTTCACTGACCTCAAACACGCGGCCCGTGAACGCTCCACGTCTCTATTTCTGGTAAATATGTCACTGAATTTATTGCAAATACACCGAGCTGACTTCAAGGTTCCAGTCCAGGAACCTTGGTTTAGCAATTAATGAAGGATTTAAAAAAAAAAAAAAGGCTTAGAGTTAGAAATGGTTGTTTTTGCTTCATGTTATCACTTTTAACTAGCATCATAGACTCCATCCATCCATCCATATTGGTGTTCAATCATTTGAATATTTAACGCAGTCTGATCTAAAATAAATCAGGACTCTGTTGTTTTTTCAGTGAGCTTTAGACGGGTGTTTTTTCCCTCTGTTTATAATCTTACACTGAATTTAAATGCTGAAGATAAATCTGAGCTGCTTATTTAGATGAACAAACACTCCGAGCATCTCAGAGAGCAGAAATGGGTTTGATATCAACAGTTACTCTGAAGATACAAACATATGTGTGGGGAAAAAAATTGTCTTTCTGGATCTTTTCTAAGAATATTTCGCTCTAGAATTGTAGAAAAAAAATAGAAATAGTGACGATGAAACTCCGACTAATTCTCGAGTGTCTAGAGCTTCATATTAACACCACTGTGGAGTGAGATATGACAAAGACGTTCAACGTGCACACTACATGAACTATTTGAGGTTCCAGAGATGTGATGTACTCCTAACGGCCACCTCTTGATTTTCCAGGCTGCGACTTCATTTATCCGGGCGATAGAGCTGGGAGGAAAAGGCTACGCCCCTCCAGAATCTGACCCTTTAAGGAAGCATTTAAAGGGTTTGTCTCTGTTTGTCCATTTCATGGACCAGCTCGAGGAGATCCTGGGAGAAACCCCCAACCCCAGGTATTACCTTTTCTCTTTCTAGTCATTGAGTTCCTCATATATACTTCTTGTTACAGAAAGAGCTACTATGCAGTTTATTAGGAACACCTCTACCCATGTGATCATCAGGTCAGCCAGAAGTCACCTTGTCTTTTTTACCCCTTTTCCACCAGAAAGAACCGGGTGCTGGTTCAGAGCTCGTGCTGGTGCTGGTTCAAAGTTGTTTCCACTGGTGAACCTTCTAAGAACCGGTTTGCCTTTCCATCGGTTAGAGAGCATCACAGAGCCGAGTGTGACGTCACTGTATACGTGTCACGTTACACAGCAACTTTAGCGCAGCAACAAACACAACAACAATGGCGGATGTTGCTTTACTGTTAATGCTCATGGCTTTGTGAACCTACATTAACACCCAAACGCGGCGAATCCAACGTGTACGTGCGGCTCCCTGTAATCTGTATAAACGGAGGTTGTAATCGATAAAGTACATAACGTTATTTTATCAGTAACACAGAAAAAGTTAGCCTTAGCATGTAGCTACCTACTATCATGTGTGCTGATAACTGATCATATTGCTGTAAAGTAAAAGTGTATTAAACATCAGTATACTTAAGGTACGTTATCAAATGTGCTAACAGTAGCCCCGCCCACAGCTCCTGACGCAAGCGGTTCTTAAGTCTAGACCAGCAACGTTTTGGTGCTACTTAAGGACCACTTTTCCTGGTTCAGAGCTGGTGCTTTGAGTGTCGAAAAAGAAAGAGCTAGTTCTAAATTAGGCTTCGAACCTGCACTCAAACTGCCTCGGTGGGAAAGGGGCACTTCAGCTAAGTTCCTTTGAGAACTTGATATGGTCTAACGCTGTTTGTAGTCCATCCACCTCAAGATTCCACATGTTTTTGAGACGCTTTTCTGCTCACTATGGTTTTAAACAGTGGCTAACTCGTACAAACTGGCTTTTCTCTCATCAACTAGATGTTTCTCTCATCAACTAGATGTTTACCAGAACTACTGTTGAATTGAGGTTATTGGGACTTTTTGTATTCTGCGGAAAACAAATTTCTGAACTCTTCCAGCCAATCTGTTTCCATCATCGCAAACAAACATTCCATGGTCACACTCACTGATTTTTATTAAAAGTTTCTCTCATGTTTGATCTAAAGGTGTTGCAGGAGTAGGGAAGTGGTAGCTTAGTGGTTGAAGATGACTACTGATGAGAAGGTTCAGTCCCAGGACCACCAAGCTGTAACTCCTGGGCCCTTAATCAAGACCCTTAACCATCAATTAGGGTTTAATTGACATTTGAATAAACCCTGGAAATGTTCGAAAGCTGGATCGAGTAGTTTATGAAGAATCTAAAATTGTTTTGTAAAATTATGGTATACTTTTCAGCATGTTCCATGCCATGCTAGGGGAGTGGTAGCTAAGTGGTTAAGGTGTTGGGCTACTGATCGGAAGGTCATGGGTTCTAACCCCAGGTCCACCAAGCTGCCACTGCTGGGCCCCTGAGCAAGGCCCTTAACCCTCAGTTGCTCAGTTGTAAGTCACTCTGGATAAGGGTGTCTGCTAAATGCTGTAAATGTAAATGCTATGACCTGGTCTAAACCCAGATTCAGATCCAGAAAGATTGCCAGAGCTGGATTTTTATTTATTTATTTTTATAACGTCGCACACGCTCTGGTTCTGCACACATCCTGGTTCTGTGAGATGATTATTCAGCATTGATGCACAGCAGCACCTTTCCTGTTCTGAGGAATAGAGCTGGATACTAGGGGCATGTCGTAGATGTAAGCAATCAGATCTACACGCATAAAGGGTCGTAAAGCCGATCGAGACCAGCTGGATTTCTGGGATGAGTTCAGTATTGTTCAGCATCATGAAGAACAGAAGCAAAAAGAAAGCAGTTGTTAAAAGAAACTGATAAAATTCACTTTTTTTTAAGAAGGATAAGAATCAGATGTGGAATGGAGAAAGGTTATGTAGAACCTTCATGACCTGAAAGAGTTTTGCACCTTTTTTTTTCTCAATTCTTGTATAAATGAGCGCTTTAGATAACAGGGCTGTCAAGTATCACACATTTGCACTCCTGCCACACATCGTATTTCTCACACAGAAAAACTTTTTGACTATTTATCATATATTTAAATAAGCCGAGGCGCCCAAAATGTATCAGTCCGCACCGCTGTCTCTATGGAAACGGGCAGGAATCAATCGCGTCTCCTCTGGAGTTCTTAATCGAGCTTGACACTTATCAGCCAATCAAAAAACAGAGGCTACACAACAGCCAATCAGAAAATAGCACTATTGTATCTGGGTAAGATTTAACCCAACAACAAATGCAAAAAAAAAAAAAACATTCATTAGAGAGGATAATTTCGATGGTCGGTTTGAACAAAACCTCAACACGAAAAAGCTTGTCTCTGGGCGGGACATTGTCCTCAATCATGTCCCTAAAAATGTCTGGGCTTGTGCTGAACTGTTAAATGGGAGCAACATTACAAATGGTTCAAAAAGGCAACAAACACTTACAATAAACCAGTCATAATCTCTCTCTCTCTCTCTCTCTCTCTCTCTCTCTCAAACACTCACACAAACACACACACATTAATAAATGGAAATTGAACAAATACTTTGTATTTGGTTAAAATGTGGTCAGTGATCCTGGTGAAACAATTTTTTTTTGGGGGGGGGGTGGAAATGTCACTCTTGCCCATCTTCAAAACTTGAGAGCCCTGAGATAACTAGCGCTATGAAAACAATCATAGTTTATCAGTCAGTCACCATCCAGGAAAGCTTAACCTTGCGTATTGAAAATGAGCAAATCTTCTGACTAACATATTGAACTTCAGGAAGCATTCCTGTGATCGATTTTGGATGTACGTTCAGGGCCGTTATCTCTGTGGGTTCATCGGGATCAGGGTCGTGGTCGATGCCTGTGTGAAAATACTACACTGTATACTGTAAAAGATGAAGTTCTTTCAAGAACAAGAAACGCAAAATCAGCACCGTAAAATCCGAAACGTTTATTGGGTTGCCAATCATTTCGCGAACAAGTATACTTGTTATATAAAGTGATATTATTCCTCGTCCTCACAGAACGTTCTAGCACGGCATGTTTGACCTTGCACTGTTTGCCTTGTCCTCAGCTGTAATCAACCGATGCGTGCGTCCAAACCATGCGCCGCGTAAGCCATGACCTCACCTGACATTAACTCTGTAATTAAAGCCTTTGATTTTCTGTGCAGATCTTTTGATTTAATCTGAACATACTGCAAAGCCCGTGTTCCCTTCACCTTATCAAAAATCCTTATCGCCTGCACTATTTATCTGCAAATCTATTTTCCTCCTTTTCCCAACTTTCGAATTGCTCGAGCATGTTTATCTGTGGGATATCAAAGCCTAAAAAGTAAAAGGCAATTCCGTGGTTTGATGGCTGATTAGACGTCATACTTGGAAATATTTCCCTGATTGTGCCTACTTCAAAAAAAACCTGCCATAGGATGCTTTCCCGAATACGACATAACTCTGATCTCGCGGAGGTTTAAAGAGTGCATCATTGTGCTCGAGAAGCAAGTGCCTTGAACCTGCAGTTTCCTTTCACAGCTTCGGGGCTTCTCCCAGAAGATAGTATGATTCGTCTCGAGCCAAAAAGAGTTCTTTCATCAGCCTTTGACCCTCCTAGATTTTCCCCGCTGCACCTCATGGAGTACTGTATTACCACACACAAACAGCCCTTCTTGCTGGATCAGGGCCTCTCGTACGTCCAACATCTGTTTTCCCAGATGATTCTGTTACTGTAATTCCCTCGCACAAAAGCTGGGTCAGGGATTTGGGCCGGCTCGTTTCCCGGCTTCTCCCCAATGTTTACATTCGCTAATACGTTCACGCAGGCATGTATGCCTTGCCCTGTTATATCGCTGCTCTCATGCTAACCTCTCGTATTAGACGGGGCGTTGGTTTTCTTCTCTTCCCTTTTTTTTCCCACCACATCACCTGTTCCGTACTGGTGTCAACAGGTTCAGTGCTTCTTTTTCTCTTCTTTTTTTTAATCTTTCCTTTTTCTTTCCCTCGTATTGCTGCTGGAGTCAGGACAAGGTCCAGCATTAGGGCAACTCTCCTGAAGGGTGCTACTATAGAGCATCTTGGTAAAACCTTTTATTGTACAACAGCTCCAGGACCCCCAGCATGCCTGTCCTAGTTTCGTGTGGGTTTCTCCGGGTTCTCTTCACCTCCTAATAACATGGCAGGGTTTGAACTGCCTTTGCTAAAGCGTGAATGTATGGATGTGTGTCTGCATGGTGCAGTGTGATGGACAGCCTCCCATCCTCTCTCGCAGGGTGTATTCACACTCCCAGAATTGAAATACTATGTGACCATCACAAGACAGGATAAAACTCTCTCTGGTGAAAGAAAGAATGAATGAATTGTTGATATTTGACTGTATATATGGAACCAGTCGAGCAATGCTGGTAGATCTGACACTGCACCCCCGCACCCTCAGATCTACAGTACCAGCCCTGCTTGACCGGTTCCACCATCTCTTAGGGTAAAGGTAAGTATATAACACGATTTTTTTGTTGAATGATTTCCCCTAGGGGTCTGGACAGTTGAGTCCCTGGCTATTAACGACGTTTGAAGACCTTATTAACACTTCAACTAGCACTTCCTTCCTTTATATTTTTTAGACTCGTGGTATCTTATGTATTTAACCTAGTGAACCAGAGTTAATGTAGCCAATGACAGAGACTTAAGCACTTCTGTACGTCGCTCTGGATAAGGGCGTCTGCCAAATGCTGTAAACGTATGGCCATACGTTTGCATATCAGAGCAGAGGTAGAATGCTGACCTACTGATCACAAGGTCATGAGTTCAAATCCCAGCACCACCAGGCTGTCCATACCGAGCCAACTGATCAGTCGAGATGAATGCAACTCGCTCTGGATAATCGTGTCTCCCAAATGCTGTAAATGTAAACATGTCGAGACTGGGACCCTCCTGGTCGAGGGGGCACCTTTTTTACTTTTTTGAGCAAGTGTTTATACATGAAGTGTGTAAGACGAGTAAAGGATGTGTTTATTAACTTGAAAACATGTATGTTGTGTGTGTGCAGTCCCATGTAGTGCTGAAATTCGGTCATTTATCTGTAGCGGTTGGGTCGTGATTTAAAATTACAAATGCATTAATTTTTAGAGAAATTCTAGCAGCTAAATGCATCAGAAAATGATGTGAGTTCAGGATTCGTCAAACTTACTGTAGAAGGAAAGTTTTACTTGTCCCAAACGTATGATGGGGTTAATGAAAGTGTCGGTAGGTGTGGTCAGAATTGGGCAAACTTGCTGAGGGATTTGGGCAGGATTGGTCAAGCTTTTTCTCAAAGTGGAAGGGATTTGTCTAACTTTTGGGCAGACTACAAGAAGGCGGGATTGGTTTAGTCTTGGTCAAATCTTTTGTTTGGTGTGGGTGGGAAAAAGAGTGCCTGCAGGAATTGGTGTGATTTGGCCAGAATTTATTCAGGTGTAGGATCGGTAAAGAGTGACTGCATGAAATGGGGGAATTGGTCAGAATTTGGATCCTCCAGGTTCAAGTATGAATGTTTTTAAGTCCCATGCACAACTTTTTTTTTTTTTTTTTTTTTGGCCTTTATAATAATGGGAAAATATTCTTATTGGGGTGCCAATAACCTTTCCATGCTTTGGAGAAGAAATACTATAATGAGATAAAATGATGTTTGTAGGATAACATTTTTTTTTTTTTCCCAGCTGTTTAGAGGACAATTGGGATTGTGTTTTAGTTCAGTTTTCATGCAGCCAGTAATTTTAAGACTGTTTGTTTGTTTATTTGCTTGTTCCTTTCCATCACCTTGTAGTGTTGCTGGAGGCAGGATCGTGTCCAGCATTCGAGCAAGCCTCCTGAAGGGTCTCAGTAGCGCTGGTCCGGTGTACACTACTGTAGAAGACACGGTGGAGGAGCTCAAGGAGAGAATCCAACATATCCACAACCTTCAGAACGAGTCTGCTTGTGGTACAGGGATCAGTCCAGCCAGGGTAAAGATGATTTTCTCAATGTTGATGCATTTCAGATACTTCGAGTGCAAAGATTTTTCCACCCTTAAAGGTGGGGTCTCCGATTTTTGTTTGAGAAATGCTTCAGAAAACTGAGTCGGGACGACAAACAAAACAAAAATCAAAACAACCGTGTAGCCAATGAGCAGAAAGGGGCGGGGCTTGTCAATATGTGGCAGAGAGAGTATTCAGTGCACATGTGTGACATCAGCAGAAAGCGGTTTTAACATTGACATGGAGGATAAAAACAAAGAAAGAAAGCGAATATTCACAGATTCGAGTTTCCCGAGTAAATAACTCCTGAGCTAAACGCTGTTACTAGCAAAACACGGTTGTAGCTGCGTCTCTACATTGCTACATTACCCATATTGATAAGACACGCCCCTTTCTGCTCATTGGCTACACGTTTGTTTTGATTTTTGTTTCGTTTGTCGTCCCGACCCAGTTTCCTGAAGCATTTCTCAAACATGGGAGACCCTAACTTTTAAGATGAAATATACCAGGTCAATGTTTTGCGTTTATGCTTGTCAAATAATCAGTATTATGATTCCAATTGTGAAGCAGTCCAATTGTGAAGCAGTTTAGGTACGTGATCATATACCAATTTGGTAGTACAGTTTCATGTTTATGTCTCATGTAATCTGATCCCTTTAAAGCCCAGAATGTACGCCATCAACCACGCCACTGCTTATGCAGGCAGAGAAACTGTTAAAGTCCTGATCACGGTGTTGGATGAAGAAGCTCTGGCGCCGCCCTGCAGGAACAAAGCAGAACTGCTCACCGATGATCAGATCGCTCTGAACGAAGCAGAGCCTTTGTGTCTCCTTACACTCTACAAGTATGTTCTGCTGACTAATACACGATGCACAAGCTTTACTTTATTCAAGCACAAAATTGTACATAAATTTGATTTGACTACTAATATATCTATCTAAATATATTATGTATGTGTGTGTGTGTGTGTATATATATGTGTTTTTATATATATATATATAATGTATAAAATATGGTTTCTTTTTTCTTTCTTGCTATTAATGTGACGATTTGTGTTTTTACTTTTAACAGCACTTGACCAACCAATGGAACTTTTTCCCTCATATAAAATACAAAATCTCTAAAATGCTGTTAAATAAGTTTATTTTCTTTTCAGTTGAAAACATGCTCTTTACTCCTCGTTTATAAATATTTCTCAAAAAAAAAAAGAAATATCAGTTGTTTCTGTGCATTCAGACATGCGTGAATGTCAAAAACCTGGCAGTGTAAAAGTTTTGGCACCCTACTAAATGCAACTGTATATTTTTTTTTTATTTATTTATTTTTTTCCCTTGTGTTCTGCGCCTCTGATGTCCACCTAGCGTATCGCTTGTTTACTAGCGACCTAAATCGACAATACCGTTAAATTAAACAAGGAGAAAATAATTGCAGGTTGGAAACGTTGCAACAGCTCCTTCCTATTTCTTATTCTATTGACTGATGCGTAGATGCAAGTCAATATTTAGTCATGAATTGAGTCTGATTTTTGTGATAGTCATAAAATAAGATGCATTCTGTTTAAGTCTGACGTTGAAGGTGAAAACGGAAAATTAGGAACTGGCAGAACGACAATATATTCATCATCATCTCTCTTCTGCATTCTTTCATTTGTATGCCTGCAGATCTCCAGAACTTCCCACAGGACTCTCTCCAAAGCCCCTGCGCAATCGCGTCCAGAGCCAGCAAGAGCACGTAAAGTCTAAGGTAAAGAGGCGTCAGAACCGTGTCACGAAACCCGGCACTGATTTACGTCACGAGCCTTTATCCTGACCGCTTAAAGCCACGTTCACAAGTCACCAGGTGCTTTACTCTAAAGTCATCAGGAGGTGGTCCTTAAACTGGTTGCTATACTAATAATGTTTGTCCATGTGTGGTACAGCTACAGTAGCATTCCAAAGCAGTCGCTAATTTTTTGTGTAAAATTCAGCCGTGTAAATAAATCAGCATTATATCATTCGCTGGCATCTACAGAGTTTAGTGTGTTTGCACAGAGAACAAGAACAAACCAGGGTTTCACTCGGCGTCACCATCTCTTTTAGTATGGTAGTATGTGGGTTTGTTTTACTGCTAAACCTGAGCCAAAGGACAGAGATGTAAACCTGTAGAAATGTCTGGAGATTTGGAACCAAATAAAAACAATTACTGTTGTTTTACCAACAAACATAAGGTCAAAGATTACAGCTTTACCTCTGACGGTTAGAAAACACTGACACTGGAGACTCCTTCCATAAATTTTAAACATAGCTTTTTTGCAAGGAGACACAATGTATGTTCTAAATGACTGCACTTTTGTTTTTTTGTTTGTCATTAATAAAATAATCGATACAGTTTATTCTGGATATTACGCTGTTACAATAGAAACAATAATGTATTCGTACAAGAGAATTCATATAAGCCTGTTTTTTATTTTAATTAATTAATTATTTTTTTTAATTTGCAGAATTGCTTCTATACAAAAGTGACGTTTTTCTTATTTAAATAGAATTAATGATTTAATTCTCAGCTCATTTTTTTGTTTTGTTTGTTTGTTTATTTATTTATTTATTTATTTTAATTGCATGCATTGTGAAGCTAAAGCTGTTTTTTAGACTGGAGTAAAAAATTGCAGTAATAGGTCTGAAAGCACATTAAGTCTTCACGGCTCCTGTTTCCCACGACAGGTGCTAAATTCATGATGTTTTTACTATTAGTGCTTTTAGTTCTAATAATAAATAAAACATTAAAGTTAGGGTCTCTGATATTTGAGAAACGCTTCAGAAAACTGTGTCGGGACGACAAACTAAACAAAAATCAAAACAAACGTGTAGCCAATGAGCAGAAAGGGGCGGGGCTTGTCAATATGGGCGGAGAGAGTGTTCAGTGCGCATGTGTGACATTAGAAGAAAGCGGTTTTAACATTGACATGGAGGATAAAAACAAAGAAAGAAAGGCTTACGATAAGGCAAGAAGTAGGACGTGTTAATATAGGATCAGCTTTCCAGCGCTGGAGAGAACTGAAGGAGCAGGAAGTCGGCCACATATTCACAGGTTGGAGTTTCCCGAGTCAATAACTCCTGAGCTAAACGCTGTTACTACACAAATAACACCTCTTTTCTATCGTAGTAATGTAGAGAGGCAGCTACAACCGCGTTTTGTGTAGTAACAGCGTTTAGCTCAGGAGTTATTGACTCGGGGAAACTCCGACCTGTGAATATGTGGCCGACTTTACTTAAGACGCCGAGGCGCTTTTTTCCTTCTCGATAGGTGAGTAACGTTGGTTTTGCTTTGTTACACAGAACTAATATATGCCTTGTCCTTTACATGATTATGCTTGTGTGGCATTTTTGCTTGTTTGTTTATCTACAATCGTATTGTTCTTCCCTTCAGCTGTGATAAACACACATTTCTTTCCATTAGTTGCCTGGGTTACGTATGTATGTGTGGGCGGAGCTATCGATACAGGGGTGGGACCCGTCTGGGTTAGGGGCGTGTTTGTTTTGGTGATTTCAAATGTCAACATTGGCTTTCAAACATCGGAGACCCTGCCTTTTAATATACAGATAAAATGCAAGGCCGATCAAACGACATGTGCATGAGGATCTTAAAAAGGCTTTATGTGTGAAAGTGTGCACGTTTTAATATTTTAGAATTAATCATTTCTTCGAAGAGATAAACATTTCTCCTTGGGCACGTATGCTAAAGACGTTTTGTAAACTGGCGTCTTTATTTGATTGTGCTAGCAGATGTCACTTTAGCTGCCTCCACTCTTCCTGTGCGTGAGCGGTAATGGTCCCTAGGTAGCTCGCTGCTTCCTGAACTCGGCGAGCGGAAGCTTTTCCGCATCCATTTCGCTTTCACGTCTTCACTTTGAAGATATCGTATCGCTCACATAACCTGACTAACAAGGAGGAAACTTAAAAAGGTTATTGCTTCCTGTAGTCTGCCGATCGACTTTATCCGATCGCTGCACCATCGCGGTTTGTATCCAGACTGACATCAGTTAGGACGATGAGAGGAAAGCAGAGCTCTCTGCACTGCTTTCGATCCAAAGCCTGGGGGGTTTTCTTGGATAAAACTTTTGAAGGATAACGATTTACACTGTGTGCTGCATGAACTTCTACATCACGGACGTCATACATGTACAAAATACTAGTTTGGGCATTTGAATGTTCAGTTGTAGTTACATGAACAATAAAAAAGCAAAAAATTTACACAAGGATCTTCAGTTAAATATTAAATCTAAATTTTAATTAGATATAAAATATTCAGCTTGCCTCACACCTCCAGGGTCGGGGGTTCGATTCCCACCTCCACCTTGTGTGTGTGGAGTTTGCATGTTCTCCCCGTGCCTCGGGGGTTTCCTCCGGGTACTCCGGTTTTCTCCCCCGGTCCAAAGACATGCATGGTAGGTTGATTGGCATCTCTGGAAAATTGTCCGTAGTGTGTGTGTGAATGAGAGTGTGTGTGTGCCCTGTGATGGGTTGGCACTCCGTCCAGGGTGTATCCTGCCTCGATGCCCGATGACGCCTGAGATAGGCACAGGCTCCCCGTGACCCGAGAAGTTCGGATAAGCGGTAGAAAATGAATCAATGAATGAATATTCAGTTAAAGCTTGTAACTCAAAGTGTCCAACATCTGATTGGGGGGAAAAAGAGAAACTCCCTGGAGTCCAGCCTATGACATCCTATCAACATGGCTGAGAGTTAAATGAAACAGTTTTCCTTTGCCAATAATGATAACAATGATAAGCTTTCAGAAAGACATCCACATTTGGTTCCTTGTTCTTCTGTAGTTTGAACATATAAAGGTTAAGAGCTATAATTAATTACTAGTTCAAGTTTGCTCTATAATATGATGATCTATAAACCTATACGTTTTGCATTCCTGAGCGTTCAGGGTTCCCGCTATTAGCATGCATCCAGGGAAGCCTGCTCGTCTGTGCTAAGCCTCTCGGTTGTTTTCGGTCTTTTAAGAAATCACTTTGAAAAAGCTCTTTGATCTGCTATCTCTTTCCAAGCCTAGCTTTTCCCACCTAACTTTTATTTTTTTATTTTTTTTTATGTTTGTTTGATGACCGTTGGCTCAGAACACTCTGTAGTCCTGCTAATCCCAAGCAGGCGTGGATCAAACCGACACAACAGTGTTGGATCAGCATTTCTCTTTAGCCTTTTGAGGTTTCAAAAGCAGTCTGTTCTCTGACTTGGCCTCTGTATCTCCGGCTCGGTATATCTCTCTATCTCTCGGCTGTCTAATCTCCGAGCCCTGTTTGTTCTTGCAGGTAAGGGAGAGGGGCATCCGATCACAGTTTGCCTGCACGTACGTGGATGATGGTGAGCCTCTAATTCGGGTGCTAGACTTTCCCAGCACGAGTCAGCTCCCGACCTGCGTTCATCCAGCTCCTAAGACGACGGTCCCCTCAGCTGTTAACGCACCCCCTGAGCACGAGTGCAACCCTGCGGACAAATGCAAAAAACAAGGTACTCCCTTCCAAGATGAGCTCCAGTCCTTTTTGTGTAGTTCATAAGTTTCACACATGGTTTATGGGGGTCTCACACACCACAAGCGCACACAGATGAGCGTGTTCCAGGTGCCTCTGACGCCACGCTGTCGGCATCGTGCCCGGGCTCACCTCCTGAGCCAAAGCCTCAATCTCTGCCTAATTCCTGCTCAGGGACTGGTACTTAAGATCAACCTTTTAAATGATTCCCCTTCCATAAAAACTGGCTGGTCTCGCTTGTGCTGTAAAAAAAAAAAAAAAAACTTCATGTTCTGTGTGAGAACTCGACTGCAGTACATGACAAATGTCGAGCTTCAGCTCTGTAAAATAAACATACTGCCTGTTAAACCGCATGTCTAACGTCAGCAGTTTCACAATCCCCCCCCCCGGCAATTTTTTTTTTCATTAATTTATTTTATTTCCCTCCTTATTTACGCATGTTCTTCAGACGAGGTAGATCAACAGGCAGCAATTCAAGCCATGCGTGGATCAGGGACCAAACCAGCCCTGGAGCAGCGCAGCACCAACGGCCCGATCCGGACAGGTGTTTCAAGGAAAGAAGTGGCAGAACTCCAAACCATCACCAAAACTTCTAAGAGGAAGCTGTCAAACAGAGAGAGTGTGGAACAAGGAGGTGATGAGAACCAGCCGCCCCAGAAGAGACCTCCTGCCAAAGCTTGTAGCTCAGGGCCAGGGAAGAAGAGCAGCACCATAGCTAGAAAGAAGCTCATTGCAGGTCAGGGCAAGCTTACAAGCTTTTTCCGGCTATGATTTCGAAGCTTATATGCTATGTTTCATCGTGACACCGCATGTCCTCTGTAATCACGTCCTTCATCTGAATGAGTAACGAGTATAAATTAGAACGTTAGACATCCGTGTGTAGACTTCTACGATCGCTTCCTGCTTAAACCTTAAACCCCTCTAATGAGGTTGAGTATTTTATCAATGCACTGAAAACCTTTAATTTATGTGTTCCATTTTTATGATCTGGTCATCAATCATTGCACAATTTCATTGCATTTCATTGTTCTGTTTATTTTTAATCACACAAGTATATCATTTCTGGTTTTAATAAAGTTTTATTTGACTGTTGACCTTTTTATTTTGGTTCTGTGAATATATTTGGATGAATATGACCAGATCGAGTCATAAGGTAAGTCGTGGCTGTGTTTTTCCCATCTTCCATCTTCAAGCCTACCAGCAGGGACGGTACACCCTCCCGATCATGCACCAAAGCACTAAATAGAAGCAAAGAATAAGGTTTAAGAAGGACGTCACTTAAATAACAGGCAACATTTGAATAAAACTAATAATCCTTGTTGGTTTTTATGTTATTAAGCATTTACCAAGGGAAAAAAAAGCCTATATTTCTTCAATTACCCGTTACAATAAGTAGATCAATACGATCATTTTAAAGGCAGGGTCTCCGATTTTTGAGAAATGCTTCAGAAAACTGAGTCGGGCCGAATAATACACAAAAATCAAAACAAACGTGTAGCCAAAGCAGAAAGGGGCGGGGCTTGTCAATATGCGGCGGAGAATGTGTACAGTGTAACATTAGCAGAAAGCGGTTTTAACATCGACATGGAGGGTAAAAAGAAAGAAAGAGAAGAAAGACTTACGATAAGGACAAGAAGTAGGACGTGTTAATATAGGATCAGCTTTCCAGTGCTGGAGAGAACTGAAGGAGCAGGAAGTCGGCCACATATTCACAGGTTGGAGTTTCCCGAGTCAATAACTCCTGAGCTAAACGCTGTTACTACACAAATAATACCTCTTTTCTATCGTAGTAATGTAGAGAGGCAGCTACAACCGCGTTTTGTGTAGTAACAGCGTTTAGCTCAGGAGTTATCGACTCGGGAAACTCCGACCTGTGAATATGTGGCCGACTTTACTTAAGACGCCGAGGCGCTTTTTTCCTTCTCGATAGGTGAGTAACGTTGGTTTTGCTTTGTTACACAGAACTAATATATGCCTTTGTCCTTTACATGATTATGCTTGTGTGGCATTTTTGCTTGTTTGTTTATCTACAATCGTATTGTTCTTCCCTTCAGCTGTGATAAAGACACATTTCTTTCCATTAGTTGCCTGGGTAACGTATGTATGTGTGGGCGGAGCTATCGATACAGGGGTGGGACCCATTTGGGTTAGGGGCGTGTTTGTTTTGGGGATTTTATGTCAACATTGGCTTTCAAACATCGGAGACCCCACCTTTAAGTGCTTTTCTTTTCTTTATCTTCCAACATTGTAATCGACCAACTCTCACCCACAAGCTGTCCTCTTTCTCACATCAGCTACCAAACATTAAGCGTAAAAGCTAGCTTGTGCTTCCTCAAAGATGCATGAAGCAACAGAATCTTTTCAAACTTCTGTTCAGTGTTGCTAAGCACTCAAATGATAGAAAAAGGATATCTACTGTCTTCTGTATAGCCAAGTTCACAGATGCCCACGGTTGGCTAGTGTCACTGTGATTGGCTAATGTTTGGCATTTTGCGTATGGGTGAAAGGCCATTCTTAGGTTCCCCAAAGTATGTCTGGCTATAGCAAGGTCAGGATTGAGATTTAACTCGAACTCGTGAGCTCTGTGTGCATCTTCTTAGTCCCAGACTGAGCTCATATTCACACAGAAATGTTTATTAAGTGCAGTAGACCACCCCAAAGCATCATGCATTCTGTGAGAATCGTGCTCGGGTTAGGCTATTGTAATCTTAATTAAGGAAAGTGAGAAACTGCATTTGGATGACTGCACCGATTCAGACTCTGGAAAGGATCAATGTCATGAGAACTGTCAAAACTTTGAAATCCCATCTTTTCCTTCCTTTAAATGAATCAAAATGACAGGAAAGAGACACTCGCTTGACGAAACACATCACCACACAGCATGTGCAGCCAAGTCGGGCGCCGGGCCATGTTCTAGTATTGCATTAGTCAATGACGCAGAACAAAAAACAAAAAAAAAACAAAAGAGAGAAAAAGAGACGACTTACTCTTATTGTCCGTGTTTCTCTTGGCCATGGGGATGAGATCATCTGCATTGTGCCACTCATTCTTCTGAGTTGCAGCAAGAGCGCGGTCAATTCTCCATGGTGATAGCACGGGAAATGCTCGTCCAAAACCAGAGCTTGCGTCACTCCAAGAAGCCCCTTTTGATCCCAAATCCTGAGTGAAACAGATCATTGACAATTACCAAGCGGCGTCTGTGGGCCGATGACCTTCTCTGCTGACCACCTTACACAAGCAATCTCATTCACAAAACTAAACACAAACCACTGTTTCCTCTTTAGGGATCTGTTGTATGGAAGAAAGCCTGAGTCTTTTTTCCCTTCAACCTACACCTGGAGATGTTTAAAGATAATTTGAACGGCACACACCCAAGAGCTCCTGAAGTGTTCTGATGTCTAGTGTTGAGTATGGAACCCCACATGGAAGAATTGGTTCAAATTACACCAAAGTTTCCCATGTCTCACTTTTCCCCCCTTCTTAAAAAAAATCACAGTGTGTCTGTTGATTCGCAGGCCACAGTTTCCCACCATATACTGTAGCTGTAGCTGTATTTCTCCTTCCTTTCGATTGTTCCTTCAATTGCTCTGATAACTACTTCAGCATGATCACCCAGAAGAGAGGAAGCTATTCCAGGCCACTACACACGCCTGAGAAGTTCAGCCAAAGATACACCTATTGGCTAAATGTCTCAATTTATCCACAAATACACGTGTAAATGAAGCTGAAGAAAGTAGAAGCTTCGACAATATTTACCGGTAACATCTTTTAAGGAAAGCTGTGTATAAAGACAGCGCCTTAAACTGCTGTGTTTTAACTCCGAAAGCAGGCAAATATGACCCCTTGAATGTCTGCTAGAACTATTGCAAAATCTATGTTCTCGGTCAAAAGAGTGCTTACTGTATATTAAGGAAATTCCATAATAAAATGTCTTCCGAAACGTTGAAGCTGTAAGCATTAATAAGCAAGCCGCTGAGGAACCTAGATTTCTCCTAAAACTATTGAAACGTTTGCTTTCTTTGCCATCCTTCTAGCATCCTAAAGGGTTATGTAGTGTTTCCCTGTGTGAACGAGTATTAAAGATAATACAGATTTACATTTAAAGTATTTAGCAGACACTCTTATCCAGAGTGACTTACATTTTTACAGCAGTGGCAGCAGGAATCGAACTCACAACCTTCCGATTGGTAGCCCAATACCTTAACCACTAGGCTACCAACATACAGATATATATATATATTTTTATTATTTCAGGAGTTCCCAATAAAAAAAAACCCTAAACAGCTTTAACCATCTACAAACCCCTTGAGGAAACCAATTCTTCTAACATATTGGGCAATACCTTTAGACACAGCACTTACTGAAAGGATAAAGATCCTCTTAGTGCCATCTTCATCAGCCAGCCTTCTCTCTACAAGAGGGAATCTCCTTGGGGAAGAATCACCAGGTCCTGCTACATTCACTGCATCTTCGTCCATCACAGAATTAAAGCTATCTTGGTTTGCTGAGTCATCTTTGATTCTACTCGCAGGCAAAGCTAAGGTTGATGAGCGAACAAATAGGTTGAGCGCAAGTGCAAGAATGAGTAAGGATGAGTTGATCATGATGACTGAATTTGCTTGCACCAGATTGCTCTAAACCACAAAACCAATGCTTGCCACCAGCCTTTTATATCTTTCAAACTGATAAAAGAAAATCTGTCTGTTGTTGTGTCTCAAAAGGTGATGTTATAACCCACCACGGAACAGAAAAGCCGTGCATTCAAGCGATTATATTCTGCCATTGTAAACACCATTCGTCTTTGTGAATGGTGGGATTATTTTCTTGCTTTCCATTTCTTTTTAAAAATAGAATGTACCTTTCCAACCATTTTCTTTTATTCCACGTCACAGCAAGTTCTTCGGTCTCACAATGTGGGTCAAGGGTCCTGCACCGGTGGCACCTTCTGGATGAAGTCTTAAGGTAGTGATAGAAAAGGCTGACAAAACCACATGCTGCGAAAGGAATGAGATGCAGCACAATGTCCCTGGATTATATCAGGGAAAAATACTCTTTCCATTATATAATGTACTATAATCTTGCACTTTTCAAACCGAATGACTTGTTAGTTTATAGCAGATTGCACTTTGATACCAAAAGGGCTGGAAAAATGATTGCACATGATTTTCTGTGATACCTCGAAGAAGCTCTAAATATCTAAGCGAAGATGCATTGACATTAAAATGCTTCTCTGGTCTTCGGTTCATAGGAAAGCCTCGGGGTATTTCATATTAATATCAATGAAGCTATTGCATTGGGGGAAAGAAATAGAACATAAATAATAGTTATTGAACTCGGCTGAAGTGTTTTTACTTGGAACACTCAGCCTTTATTTTGTGAGTATTTTTGTTGGAGAGAGAACGCCTCTACTGAAGAACTAAACTGGTCTATGGAGACATTGGTGTTCCAGGAGCAGTATAACTGAGTTTGGAGCACTCTGTTATTCTAACCTCACTTTCTCTGTTGCCATTCTTCTCTCCGAGATCTCTCACTCTTC
This sequence comes from Tachysurus fulvidraco, assembly GCF_022655615.1. NCBI lineage: Eukaryota > Metazoa > Chordata > Actinopteri > Siluriformes > Bagridae > Tachysurus > Tachysurus fulvidraco. Next base: position 18,236,170 of record NC_062536.1, read on the forward strand.
CACTGCAACATTCATAACCATTTTCCCAGCTTCAGCATGCATACCTATTATGATGTCTTAATAAAATTAGCTGTTTGAAAAGTTCTTTCATTCTCCATCTGGATATAAAGGACTAATTACATAATTTGAATAAAAAATGGTAAAGTTTCAAACATAAATAATGGGAATATTAAAACTGTTATAGTTTAATGAAATGATTTGTAGACTCTAAAGGGGAAAAATATTCTTGGGTGTGTAATGGTTCTAGCTTTCTAAAGCAGGGGTGTCTGATTTTATCCTCAAAGTGCTACAGCTGTGGGTGATGGTTTTCATCCCTATCAAGCAAGAGCCACACTTCATTCCACCTGTGATATCAGTAGACCTTGGTTTTAAATAGAATCAGGTTCTGTTTGGTTGAAATGAAAACCTGCACTCACACCAGCCCGTTCTGGATAACACCGCTTACCCATGTTCTAAAGGGTCTTTACTTTATTCATTCATTCATTCATTCATTCGTTCATTCATTCATTTTCTACCGCTTATCCAAACTTCTCGGGTCACAGGGAGCCTGTGTCTATCTCAGGCGTCATCGGGCATCGAGGCAGGATACACCCTGGATGGAGTGCCGACCCATCACAGGGCACACACACACACACTCATTCACTCACACACACTCACACACTACAGACAATTTACCAGAGATGCCAATCAACCTACCATGCATGTCTTTGGACCGGGAGAGGAAACCGGAGTACCCGGAGGAAACCCCCGAGGCACGGGGAGAACATGCAAACTCCACACACAAAAGGCGGAGGCGGGAATCGAACCCCCAAAATGGAGGTGTGAGGCGAACGTGCTAACCACTAAGGCACCGTGCCCCGGGTTTTTACTTGAGAAGTTTTATTAAAACAAACAAAAAAAGCCTTTCTTAGATTCTACAAGGATCCATTAATGTTGGGGTCTCCGATGTTTGAGAAATGCTTCAGAAAACTGAGTCGGGACGACAAACTAAACAAAAATCAAAACAAACGTGTAGCCATTGAGCAGAAAGGGGCGGGGCTTGTCAATATGCGGCGGAGAGAGTGTTCAGTGCGCATGTGTGACATCAGCAGAAAGCGGTTTTAACATTGACATGGAGGATAAAAACAAAGAAAGAAAGCGAATATTCACAGATTCGAGTTTCCCGAGTAAATAACTCCTGAGTTAAATGCTGTTACTAGCCAAACGCGGTTGTAGCTGCATCTCTACATTACAACGATAGAAAAGAGGTGTTATTTGTGCAGGAGTTATTGACTCGGGAAACTCGAATCTGTGAATATGTGGCCAGCTTCCCGTTCTGAACGCTCTCTCAGCCCATATTGACAAGCCCCGCCCCTTTCTGCTCATTGGCTACACGTTTGTTTAGATTTTTGTTTAGTTTGTCGTTCCGACTCATTTTCTGAAGCATTTCTCAAACAACGGAGACCCCGCCTTTAAGTGGTCTTTTAGTGAGACAAGCTGAAGAACCTTTAACAGGACTAGATGCACCCTCGTGTGTTTTCTAATGCTGACTGATAGTTCTGTGTTGAACCACTTTAAGGAGGTGAAGCTGAAATACTGTTTCAACCAAGTCTTTTTGAGAGATATGGTACAATGGTGAAAGTAGGCTAATCTAAATTCACCATGATTTGTTTATCTTGCTTGGGAAGTCTCAAATTCCTTTTATTTATAAAAGTTGTAACCCAAAAGTCTCTTGGTATATCTGTGGCTCATACTTGTCCAAAAGTGTTGTTTAATTCTAATTGGTTGCTTAAATATGGGTCCTGACACTACCATTATGTCAACAAATCCAACTAAAGTCCTCAAGTTACATTGGCAAGGGTAACCAGTAGTTCTTAGTGTACACAGGTTTGGACATAGTCAAGGCCAGGGGCTTTTTTTCCCTGTTCCATAGGAATTCCATGTAAAATTTCATTGTTCGTTTTAAATGGAATTTTTTTTTTTTTTGGTTTGAAAATATTCTCTTACACCCCGTTTGGAATTTTTGTTGATTCTGACTCCTGACCACTTAGTAAGGTCTCGGCTTGTCATCCTAGCTACCCGATGACGATATATATCTGGTTTGGGACCCACAGAATTTGACACCAAAATTGCAGTTGTAGGCAACATTTGCACGCTTCTGGACTGTCAGGTATTAAGCTCTCGGGTTAAAGAACGACCATTTTCATGCTTTTTCAGCAATTAGTCTTGTCATATCAAGTCATTTTCCAATGTCTTGTCCACAGTCCTAGTCTTCGTGTATAGTCTGTCTCCGTGAAGGCTTGCATGTCAGTAGGAATGAAACAGGACACTAGTTATGCATGTAACCGCTGTGCGAATTTTCACTGACATCAGAGCTGTCGTTCATGTTTATTATTTTCAGGGGTTATTTTCCGTGTAACCGGAACTTACTCATATAACTTGTTCCATAATGTCATGCCAGTATGTGATTATTGATATAAGATATCAAGTTGTACATAGAATTTTTAGTGTCCTTAGTGTAACCTCATCTGGAATTCACAGAACCACGGTTAATTGAATAACTACTGTTTAGTTTTCTACCACGATCAGCCCGTTAGTGTAAAATAACAGCTTAAAATCTTTGCAGAATTCACAGCTAGTGTTTTATAATCTTGGAACGGTACAATTTTTGCGAACCGTTTCGGCTAGTAATTGTTCTAACAACGTCTAATGAGAATTCCCATTTTACATTTTGTTTGATTTGTCTACAAGATGGTCCTGCTGCGATTACGACTTTAGTATTTTTATGTGATTTGGCTGACGGAGGCCAAGTGCGTCAACCGAGGATTACTTTTCCATAGACGTATTCTGTTACAGCATCAACCGAAGTTATAGAGATCTCGTTACATAAGTGTCACCCTTTAAAAAAAAAATGTCCTCTCAATATTTCATGTGGGATTTTTTTTTTGCTTACATATTTTTGCTACAACTATACAATTACATGGTGATCAAAATAAACAGAAATGGAAAAGTAGAGAGTTTTTTGTATTAGGGGTTTGGATGGAAGCGATGGAAGTTAGATGCGGTACAATATCCTGTAATTACTGAATCAGCAGTAGCAAAAAAAAAAAAAGCATATTATGTGACTGAATATCTTTCGAGGATATTACTCTAAAGTAGGTTTGCAATCTAAGCATCCCTGATGTTGAATATAGCTTTACAACAACACTATAGCGAGACATAGGGGTTGTGACAGTGACGTGACATACGGATAAGTACGGTGACCCATACTCAGAATTTGTTCTCTGCATTTAACCCATCCAAAGTGCACACACACACAACAGTGAACACACACACACCCGGAGCAGTGGGCAGCCATAGTTATGCTGCGGTGCCCAGGGAGCAGTTGGGGGGGTTGGGTGCCTTGCTCAAGGGCACCTCAGTCATGGTATTGCTGGCCCGAGACTCGAACCCACAACCTTAGGGTTATTAGTCAAACTTTCTAACCATTAGGCCACGACTTCCCCATGCTAAGGTATGATTAGTAGGGAATCAGATATAAATGCTGTAACATGTGACATGAAGCAGAGTTACTGATACCTCGCAGAATATATTATCTTATATATATAAATATAAATGAATATAAATATATTATACAAGTCGTGGCCTAATGGTTAGAGAGTCTGACTCGTAATCCTAAGGTTGTGGGTTCGAGTCTCGGGCCGGCCACGTCTGAGGTGCCCTTGAGCAAGGCACCAAACCCCCCAACTGCTCCCTGGGCGCCGCAGCATAAATGGCTGCCCACTGCTCCGGGTGTGTGTTCACTGTGTGTGTGTGCGCACAGGATGGGTCAAATGCAGAGAATGAATTCTCAGTATGGGTCACCGTACTTAGCCGTATGTCACGTCACGTCACTTTAACTGTACCGACAGAACCGACTCACAAAGTGTTTAATTCAACTTATACCACAGCAATTTTCAAAGCTTTGGCAGTGGTGACTTACAAAATCCTTGCAATTCACAGTGCAAGCCTAGATAACGGCTGCCTAGATAAATGATGATTACAGCTTTTAACAAGGATCCTAGTTAACCATCTTTGGTGTATTTGCTGATTGCAATTTACACCTGGATGATATTGCAAAAAAAATGAATAAATAAATCACCTTTTTAGGTTTTATAAACGATTCTCTATAACAATTGCTTTTTTTTTGTTCCTATATAAGGAAATAGAAAAATGACACCATTTATTTAGGTTTTTTTTTTTATTAGAATGCACTTGGGCAAAATTTTAGCACCATCTACAGCATAAAGTGCAAACAATGTTTTTTAAAAGATAGGATATATAAAAAAAAACTAAAATTGGTTGAACTACTTGTTATAGATGGTGCTGTTAACTGTGAAACCTTCTTTTTGACAAAGTAAATGAAGACGATGTCTTTCACGTCATGAAATCAACTTGGTTTATTATTCTAAAATCCAAGTTGATTCCTTGATTATGAAGTGACGTCAAATCAATATGGCTGCAGCACAATTTCTTACTTTTAAAGATTTATGCTGTATCCATGTCATTGGAGGATCAGTTGCAGGATCCAGTGCTTTTGCCACCGATTCCCGGGCAGGAAACCAGCCAGCTAGTAAGGGGTTGGGACAACTTTCAGAGCTGGTCCCAAGCCTGGATAAAAATGGGAGGGTTTCATCAGGAAGGGCATCTGGCATAAACCTTGTGCCAAATCAAATTAACCTTCTTCCAAATATGCAGATCGGAGGATCCGATGTGGCGAGCCTGAACAAGAAAGCAGCTGACACACAACAATAACAAAAACAATTGTATATAGACTGTGTATATAAGTGTTAGCTTTAGACATATTTATTTGTTGGACTGTAAAGTGACTGTAAAGTTTGCTGCTTGAGAAAGAAAACGTGCATCACTCGTCTGAATAATAACAAAAAAAAAGCTTGTTAATAACAAAATAGGATATAACACAGTATTAGATGTTACTTTTTAAGCTGTACCAATTCGATGTCTCTGAATTTTGAAATTTCTCTTTTCTTTGCTATGATGTCGGTCCTAAGCTGTAGGAGGGCATAAGAAGGCTTTGTTCCTTTGTATTATTATATAAATTTATAAATACAGTAGCATTTTAAGATGTTTTAAATTAAGTCTAATAAGTCTAAATAGTTGGAGGGGGGGGGGGCACGGTGGCTTAGTGGTTAGCATGTTCTCCCCACACCTCCAGGGTTGGGGGTTCGATTCTCGCCTCTGCCTTGTGTGTGTGGAGTTTGCATGTTCTCCCCGTGCCTCGGGGGTTTCCTCCGGGTACTCCGGTTTCCTCCCCCGGTCCGAAGACATGCATGGTAGGTTGATTGGCATCTCTGGAAAATTGTCTGTAGTGTGTGAGTGAATGAGAGTGTGTGTGTGCCCTGTGATGGGTTGGCACTCCATCCAGGGTGTATCCTGCCTCGATGCCCGATGACGCCCGAGATAGGCACAGGCTCCCCGTGACCCGAGAAGTTCAGATAAGAGGTAAAAATGAATGAATGAATGAAGTCTAAATAATGTATATAAATGTACGGTATCTATTAGTGTTTAAACATTCAATCAAATCTGATTGTCATACATAATCATACAAATTGCCCGGCACTAGCTGATTGTATGCATAGAAATGTAAACTTTTTGCTTATTTATATTTACAGAATTACAGAAATAGAAAGCTACCTTTAAAGGAACTGTGTTATGGAGATTATTTAGAACGAAACATGGAGGTACAACAGACGTTTTTAGATCCACTGTCCTACCGAATCGATGTTAAAAGGGGCATTGGGGGCACAAAGAGGACACAAAGACCGAGATGGGGTTAGATTTTCTGTTGTCCAGAGCTCAGACCATGGTTTCCAGGAACAATGCAGCTGATGAGATGCTCTCCAAGGAAAATATGGGTCTGACATCATGGGTTCTTAAATCTCACAGCTGAGCCAACACACTCTTGCCACAATCAGCACTCAGTGAATTTCCACTGCTGAGGGGAAGAGGGACCGAAAGAGGGGAATGGGGTGCGAATATTGCCTTCAAACTTACACTAATATCTGATCTTGTGATGGAAAAAAAGAAAAACGGAGGTCAAGATTTAAATTCTGGTTATAATATTTACAGTATAGCAGTCAGGATTTAAGACGATATTCATGAAGGTATCATTTGCAGTACGTCCAATTCACAGAATTGTGCTTGTGCCAGTGAAGCAGTACATCTGCACTCTGGCATTCATTAGCAATGAAAATATAACTTTGTTGGTGTAACATTAATTCCTTTCCCCCTAAAATGACTGTGGGGAAATAGAGAGAGAGAGAGAGAGAGAGAGAGAGAGAGAGAGAGAGAGAGAGAGAGAGAGAGAGAGAGAGAGAGAGAGAGAGAGAGAGAGAGAGAGAGAGAGAGAGAGAGAGAGAGAGAGAGAGAGAGAGAGCACTGAATAGACCACAAAGTTGTTTAAAAGACAAGAGTGTATGTAAGTAGTAGAGGTTTGGAGCTTCAGTTTCAGGGTTAGGTCCAGGAACAGTGTCCTCAAATGCACTCGGCACTCACAGTACTACCCTCGACTGCCTCTGGAGAGGAACATGGGAGGCTGTTATATGAAGCCTTTGTCTCCTGTATTTCAGGAGCATGCTGCTTTGCCCAGATCGCTGCTTCTAATCACCATTACCCGATTTCAAAATCAACAAATAACCACCTTGATCGATTAATAGTGAAGTGCAGCTTATGATATGACCCATGAATACTGAATTCCATTCCCAGCTTTCAGGCTGTAATTTGCCTAATTGGAGCTAATAATTGATTTAGTATTAGTCACAAGAAAAGATGGATGAAATAAGATTCAGAATAGCTGGACCGGGTTCCTGCCTGCTGCCTGCTCCACATTTATAAACCATTATGTCTGCTGAAACTGAGCCAGGTGGCCAATTTATCTGTTAAAAAGGCTCGGTTGTTCCACTATATATCCATTAAAAAGTGCTGACAGCATACAAGAGCTTTGACCTGTCACTGTAGCCTTTCTCCAAGAAGCTGAACGTGCACTTTTCTCCTCGGTGGACCCACATACTGATTTGTTTGATTTGGCTCAGAAGGATCTGTTTTAGGAAGTATCACTTTGTCATGCCATGAGAGTTTGCGCATGGTCACGGGAGCCGTAGTCAAATTAGGTTGTTCTTCATCTGGGATGTGTGCTTAGGATGACTTTGGGTAGGAACGTATGGACCCCCTGCAGTTTAAAGCCACAATGCGTACTTGTGTATTGATCTGTATTCAGATTTTAAACTGAAATACAAACCACATTTACAGTGTCTGTAGAAATCGGTAGAAAACACACCCAGATGTAGAAATGGCAGCATGGGATATGAATTGTACTTTGCTCCTGTCTAATTTTTTTTCTTTAATTTTTGTTTGTACCTACCTGATACTTCCTACACAATTTGAATCGTTTTCTGAAAATAGTATTGGCTGGATTCATGTGTTACAATAAACATTATCTTTAAAATCCCTAGGGACAAAATATTCATAGAAAAATTCTAGAAAAACCCCCCCACAAATGTTTGTATCTTCATAGTACATGTCGATATCAAACCCGTTTCTGCTCTCTGAGATGCTCTGAGTGTTTGTTCATCTAAAAGCAGCTCAGATTTATCTTCAACACTAAAGTTCAGTGTAAGATTGTCAACAGAGGGAAAAACACACGTCTAAAACACACTGAAAGAACAACAGAGTCCTGATTTATTTCAGATCAGACTCACAGACAAAACATCAGTCGTTTTTGTTTATACTGATTGAATGAAAACGTCTCACGAGTTCCTTTCAGTATACAAGTATATTTAAGTGTTAATACAGTGGATTGGTGGAGATCCTGACTAACATGGATGTGCTGATGTAGTTATGATGGATGTTATTAACACATCATATATACACATGACTCCAGACATAGCTACGGTACAGTTAGGCCTTTATTAGTTCCTGATTACTCCATGTTTTCATTCACCATGTTAAACTAATTATCTGTCCAGATGCTACTACTTGATTAATCATTACTCTTGTTGTAAAGTATTATTAGAACAAGACACCTTGTAAACCTTTGCTGTAGCCATTGAATCTTGGACGGACGGAGCTCTTGGTTTGGTTATTTTTAGTTAGTTTTAGATTTTATTTTATTCATAAAATCTAAAACATGCTGATTAAGGAGGTCCGAGATTCAAAAGCCTTCAAATCAGCTTTCTAGACAAACTGAGCTAATTTCTAATGTAAACATTATATTTATGGGAGTTTTCTGAAACCATTCATTCATCCATTTATCCAAATATTCCTCTCCAAGATTTCAGCAATCTGTAGCTATCTAGTTTTTTTTAATCATATTTTTTTTCTTCACATTGTATTTGACCTAGAGGGGCACGGTGGCTTAATGGTCAGCACGTTTGTAGAGTTTGCATGTTCTCCCCGTGCCTCGGGGGTTTCCTCCGGGTACTCCGGTTTCCTCCCCCGGTCCAAAGACATGCATGGTAGGTCGATTGGCATCTCATGAAAATTGCCGTGAGTGTGTGAGTGTGTGAGTGAATGAGAGTGTGTGTGCCCTGTGATGGGTTGGCACTCCGTACAGGGTGTATCCTGCCTCGATGCCCGATGACGCCTGATGACGCCTTCTTTTATTTCTTATAATACAGGCAGCATATTTTAAAGAGAGAACTGAGATGCATTAAAAACCGTTTTGTTTGGTTTTCGTCCACCGCGATAGTAACTCAATCATTGAGTATTTTGAATATTGAAAAGTGTTTTATTCAGCAGAAATGGTGAACAATCTGTCAGTTATTTCCATACTGTCTAGAGAAGACATCAAATCCCCAGTCTTGAAGCCTCATTACAAATGTTCTCCATGTGAAAATGATTTTTCAACAGTTTAACGCTAAATGTCTATTTTTATCTGTGGAGTTGGACATAAACTATACAGGCAACTCGCAATGATATCGATAGTGTTACCAAAGTAAAAAGATTTATATACACACACTGTAGCAATTTAGATCTTGACAGGAAGTAGCAGGAGTATTGATGGCGGGGTTGTTAGCACAATAATTGGTATTTTGGTGGCTAAGTATGATAGAAACATTAATTATAGCTTGGAAATGATGGAAAATCCAATAAAATAACGTTTTAAGTGTCAGCCTACAATGAATAAATGTACAAGTCATTTTGGAGGCGTGGCAAAACATAGTAGACCAAATGTACAGCCTACAGCTATACAATAAAAAGCACCATAAAGAATTATTTTATTTTTTTCCATTAATATTTTAGGTCCTTGCCTTGCTCACCGGCAGCAACAACAATCTCTGCTAGTTTCTTCCAAATATTAATTATATTTATAATGTATTTATACATTTAATGAGAGCTCATATATGACCAGATAAGATGAAACCACAGTCTTAAATTCCATTTCAAGGCATTAAAACAGAACAAACTGAAGGTGTAAAGAACTAAAGTTGCGAGCAGGAAAATGAAACGTTGAACCATGCGAGGAATGATTCAAGCCAATTGTATGGTTCAATTGTCTTGGATAATTTGCATAGAATTGAGGAAAACTCAATTGAAATATTGCGCTGTTGCTGAAATTCTGAAGTTCTGTGTCACACTTGTACATGTAGTATTACAATCTCAGCACTTACATTTTACATCACAGTGCCTTATACGGTTATTGTGGAACTACATAGCTAATAGACACTGAATATCAAATGGGACCCAAAAAAGAAACCACAATTGTGCCATTCTGTATTTTTCTAAAAACGTTTATGTGAGACGTGTTAAAGCATGAGAATGACAATATCAATGTACTGTACAATCTGGAGCAGCTCCATCATTGTGAACTCTTCATTTCCGTCAGATCGATCTCGAACGTAACATTTCATCGTATCTGAGCCATACAGCTTGAGAAATATCTTCACCTCAATGTTTACAATACATTAAAAACATTAGAGAAACATTTTTTTTTATAACAAACAGGTACATTATCAGTCCTAGCTTTTTAAAATCTTTGGTATGTTAAGAATTTGTATTTGGCTATACAAAAGATTTGACAAATATTTACGTATTTGTATGCGAGATGTGGATATGGATATGGATATAGATATTGTGGCTGAATTAAATAGAGCATTTTATCTGTGCTAGCATAATTACCGTAATTTATCATTGTAAAAAAAACAGAACAGCATGCCAAGTGTAGCTAGTTTATCCTTCAGCTATATAACATTTTGATTCCCAGGCATTGAAGAAACCCAATCCCAGATAAAATGAGAGGGTTGTGTTAGGAAGGTCATCCAGCAAAAAAACCTGTGCTGAATCAAAAAAAAAAAAAAAAACAAGACGCCAGAACCGGACCAGAACTGGATAACCTTTTTCAGAACATGGAAATTATTTAAATATCATTGTTGTTCTTTTAGCTGCTCCCTGTTCAGGGTCACCACAGCAGATCATCTGGTCCACATATTTGATTTGGCACAAGGTTTTACACAAAATGACCTTCCATTTTATCTGGACTTGGGACCAGCACTGAGAATTAATCCCCCAGTAGCTGGGTAAGGTCCCTGAATGTCATAACCCACATTCAGCTGCTTAGATAGTAAAATTATTCTTATTGCAAATCTTAAATCTTAACCTCTGAAATGTAGCATAATGCAGTGAAGGGAAAGCTACACTAGCTATGTTTACATGCAGGCTAATAATCTGTTTTCCAGATTAGAATAACACTGACAATTCTAATTGCCTCAGGCCTGGGCACAAAACAGGGTCCTGGCCTCAGCCAAGAGGCTCAATGAGAGTGTGATGTCTTTTCATTTAAAAAAAATAATAAAAATAGACTTAATCATTAGAGCAATGCATGAATAAAGATATGGCAGTTGTTGGATTTGGTCTTGACTTGACCTTGAACTTGACCCCATTAAGATTCTATATCGATTTGATCTCGGCTAATTCTGGTCTCGGATTTGACAACAAACCCATATTCTCCTGCTGTCCATGTTTTTAGAGACAGAAATGATTTCAAACTCATTAAAAAGTCATTTTTCAAGTGACGCACTAGAAAAGCATCCGCTCCATCGTCTGGAGATTGCATGCTCGAATTCCCCAGGCCATCTATTGTGAAAGTGGATGGGAGGAGTGGCATACTTTCCCTCCCCCCTGTCAATCACAGTGACCCTGGCAAATCATGCATGTCTGTGCACACACGTATGTAGAAGAGAGCAGATAGCGCTTTGCTCTGAGTTTGTTAAGTCGCCCTGTGATGCAACAATTCAAAAAAATAGATTTGAAGGTTTGGTTGGATTCACGGATCTTGGAGAAACCACATGGTACTGTAGCCTTCTTGAACAGTAGCTGTCAAATGATGGAGAGCTGGCTGGTGGGTGTGACTTAGAATGTGAGGAAATTAGGGAGAGAATAGATAAAAAAAAATGATAAAAAAAAAAAAAACTGAAGTGACTGACCTCCCATGCACTTTGTCGTTATAGTAACGTTGACACTTAACCTACAGTACAACCTCCTCGCATGTGCGGAATTTTGGATCAAAATTACATGCATATAAACAAAAGTCCCACTCTATTTAGGCTACATATAAACATTTCACCCAGAATCTGAACTCATTCGCACTAAGTGGAAATCTTGCATGTAAACATAGCTGCTGTTTAGAACTTTAACAGAACCAAAAGTTTGTAGTTCACAGTGTTTTCTCTTGACTTATTTGGCATAGGGATCTCGAGTAAATCTGAATATCAATAACTTAAAATGGACAAAATATCCTAGACTAAATCTCGGGTTCACGACTCGTTTTTCCTCAATTGCTCACAGATTTTACACAAATACATTAGCTAGAATATATCATTAGCTTAAAATTTAAAAAAAGAGCATTATTAGACTGGTGCCTACAAGGCTGTGCAAAAAAAAAAGGGAAGACCTTCATATCCAAACCTCCAAAATTTCAGTTCACATTCCTGGCTAGCCCAATCCCTCCCTCGCCCAGGCCAGATCACGTTTCACCAACCCTTACTACTACACTATACTACAAAATAGCACCATTATATAGTGGGTAGAATTCTTATATTGTTCTGTTATATGACAGCATCATGTATGGAAAATCACATAAAGTAATGAACAAAAAACAATAAGGAAATGAGATGGTTAACATAAATATGATTATTGAGTACAGAGTCGGCTAGACAGAGGACAGTGTGATGGTGTACATTTTGGACTTTGGATAGAAGATTCACTAACTAGGCAAAAAAAAAAAAAAAAAACATTTAACATCACAGTCTGGATTTCCCAAAGCAGTCCACTGGATTAGAAGAACGTTCCGGAAGAACATCCGGCTCCATGTGAAGCCCGTTTCCTCAGAGGTGGTGATCTTGTGGGAATTTTATAGTTATTATTAAGGGATGGACAAATCAGAAATTCATTAACGAGCTTCCCAATCCCGTGTTTAGCCAAATTGCCGGATATTGTTAGCTAAGATAATGTAAATATGTAGCTTGAGATACATGTCATGTTAGCTAGTCGAACGCACCACAAATTCAGAATTACGAGTGGGAATTTCACTGAGCTCAGGATTTACGAGTTAGTCAGCAATCACTTGGAAGTTGTTGGAATTGAATGTTGACTCGTCTCACGAGCTGATTTCAGTTATTTGGGGCTTATGAGGCGAGTAATTGAAAAGCAAGTAAATTGACCAACGATGGAAGAGAAGTGGTTCGATTTTGATATAATTATGCAACGTTAAAATTTACTGTCGCTTCTTGAATTGATTAAATAAAAACAATTTTTTGGCTTTCTAAAAGCAGACATTTAAAACCTTGTTGTATTTTTACACCTTCATATTGTTTGACTCGAATTCCATGGATGTCATAATTACGTCTTCCCAAGTTGTAAATATTAAATACGAGCTTCCCAGTTGGACTTGTATGCACAGTAAGAGTAACGTACAAAGTTTTTTATTATCGTCTGCTAACAACGTTTGTGTTTGTGCCCCTCGATGAAAAGTCTTAGCTACGGGCTTCTAACGATTGTGTTTCGTTCTACCAACAGCTACATGGTGCGTTGACTGATGTATGTAGTGCAGCAGGTGGCATTTGGAAGCTTGTGTTATAGTTACAGCACTGAGGTACGTTATATCTAAAAAGAGCTACATATCAAATTAAAAATGTTTTGTTCTTTAGCAGCTACGAATTAAAACTTAAAACCTTAGATATCAATTCAAGGTTAGTAATTTGTCCATCCCTGTATTTCTCAGAGATGGTTGGTTGTGTAAGAAGTTTTAATGGGATTGTATAATATTGCCAGGCTTTGGTGAAAACGCTTACTGTTGTATGTGATGTTCATGCTTTGGTAAAAATATTGGCTTTTTTAAAAAATTTTTCCAAAACCAATCATGCAATCTGATGTCATTATCATCAAAGCAGCGACGCTTTCTGAAGTTGAACTCGTCTGTCTCGGTCAGACACGGTCGCACGTTTTATAAACCCTTTCCTTACACTTCCTGTTCCTCTTTTAACATATGGACAATAAGATGTCCTCCTGCTTTTGCCGTGTTCGTCGTCCTGAAAGCGAAGCGTCTGTTTTGAACGAGCTTCTGTCTAAACAGCGTTCCGATGAAGCTCCTTTTTCTTTTTCTTTGTAGAAAAAAAAACAAAACAAAAAACAAAGATATTCCTCATCAGTGCTTGAGCTTGTGTACTGTCTTTCCACTAAAGCTTAATCAGAAATGGTGCTGAAATGCTGCCAGCTTGAATTTTGTACTGGGTTGCAGCAATCTGGAATTAATTGTGAAGGCATGTGTGTGTGTGTGTGTGTGTGTGTGTGTGTGTGTGTGTGTGTGTGTGTATATGTGGGAGGGACCGTTGCAAGCGTTCACTTCGCCCATTAGCATAGAAAAACCTTCACCTCTCCTCCAGTGACCCACTGGCTCTATCCCACCCATCAGGAAGTGAAAGAGTTTGGGTCCATTAAAGTTTCCAGTGGCTCTCTTATACATACAGGAGGTTTCCCACTGCCGTAATATGGAGCAGCCGCTATTATATTACACATTTTAGCAGCTATATTAATTTTGCTGTTTGGACAGATGTTGTCCCTCCCCAGTGTGGAATGGTGCAGTGTCGAAAATAGTCAGTCGTGACTCGGGTGTATGTACATGGAACTGGTCCATTCTCCTTTTTGTTTTGTTTTGCTTTTTTTGTTTGTTTGTTTGTTTGTTTTGTTTTCCTCTTGAAGACCAGGTAAGGTTCTACTTTCTCTTCCGTCGCGTTCGGCACTGTCCGATATTTCCACTCCGATCCTTCACTTAACTACATCCGATAGTTCCTCCCCCCGGTGTTTCCTCGGCTTGAGTTCTTCTGATGGACTTCCTGAAATGCAAAAACACAGCAACGTAAGCATCAGAGGAATAAACCACCTCGGGGGGGGGCGTATGATCTTCTAGGAACGACGGAGTGGCACTCCGAAGCTCTTTTTTTTTAAATAACGCTACATCCCAAAGTGTTTTATTCCTCTTCGCAGCAATTTTAAAATGATAAAAAAAAAAGAAAAATGATACATCATACTCATTTTTATCCATTTATAGTTACATTGCATATTTGTGGAACACCCACCAAAGTCAGTTCCTGTTATCACTTACGTTTTAGCAGCTATTAACAGATGTTCCCTCACCATCCTCTTTTTTTTCTCTCTCTTGAAGACAAGAAAACGCAGCCTGTCACGTTACAGTCAAATTACAAAGTGTAAAGTCTTTACAAAGCAAGCACTGAATCTGGAGACTCCTAGAAATATGACATAAGTAAACATCCCCTTACACAAAACTGATATTTGATATTTCGTTCTGGCTTGAGAAATCAACAGCACTGCAGTTTAATGTTGTAGACGTGATGCATGTTTTTAACAGACAAGTTACAGACAGATGTTTCGTCATACAGGAGATTAGAAACGCGACCTCCTTCTGTACTGTATCGACTCAGAACTGAGAGAGTAGGATGTAATATTTATGAAGAGGAGGCCAGCATGTGAAGATCGTGCAGACATTGGTGAGATCCCTGTATATGACATATGGGAACAGGATACAGAGAGCGAGAGAGAGAGAGAGAGAGAGAGAGAGAGAGAGAGAGAGAGAGAGAGAGAGAGAGAGAGAGAGAGAGAGAGAGAGAGAGAGAGAGAGAGCCTGTAGGTCTACCACGAAAACCACTTAGACATGTCTCCTGCTAATGGTTTCTTTTTTTTTTCATATAGGGCACTAAAATGCACTTTTAAACATTTAAAGGGGAAGTTTGTCATTTAAAAAAATAAAATATATAATTATTGATGATGTCATTATGATGAACAAGGGATCTGGGATCTTAAACCTTTTCTCCCTTGTATAATTTTTTTCAGTAGTGGTTACTATGGCTTTCCTGGGAACAAGGGAATAGGAATATTCACACACATGAAACCGGAGGAAACCGACATAGCTAACTCAAGCTCGAGATCGAACCTCAAGCCCTGAGGTACGAGACGAAAACGTTACTGTGTCTTGCCCCACCAGCATCAAACTCCAACATACTGCTCCACAAATCCAATCAGAATGAATTGAAAACAAAAAAACCTGGAGGAGTTTGGATCGAATTCAGCGCTATAATATCTGGCTATTATTTAAGGAAACACTTCAAGCACTTAGCCGACACACCAGCGCTACAAATCACAATGGTTCTGACACCACAGATAGGAACCAAATTGTGGAATAAAAAAAATAAAACAATTTAACAAAAACACATAGTGCTTCACAGCAGAACAAACGTTTCAGAACTATTGACGTTTGATCATTCGCATGAATCCGTATCGCTAGCTAACGGTCGTTCCTCCTCCTCCTGCTGTAGATCACCAGCTTTTTAAAACGAAAGACGTCTTTAATCCTGGTGGCATGAAAATCCAAGTTTTGTACTGTACATTATCTAGACGAAACCAAGTTGTTTGTACAGCAAAATTGCAAGAACATAAACATTGTAAGAAACATCTTACTTCTTAAATACAGGGAAGAATCAGGAAGGTCAATTAATTCCAAAAACTCTATGTCTGGACGAAGAGAGAGCAATCCTAGCTAATGATCGCTGATTACACATGTTGCCAATACAGTATGTCCATAAGGTGGCAGTAAGGTACATACAGGGTGTTTTTATATTTCATTACATTCTTTGATGACTAGCATAAACTAGCTAGCAAACTTTGATGACTAGCATATTAAACATAAGGTGCAGAAGTCATGTGGAGCTTTACTAGTAATTTGCACCAGAAATAAGTCAAATAACTTCCTGAATTTTGTTTACATAATGCATACGTAATGTATAATATTTAATATTTCAGTTGTGTGATTATGCAATACTCTTTAAACTTTTCCCACATAATAATAACAGTAATAATACCAATAATAAAAATTTAAAACACATACCTTACAGGGTGTTTGGCTGTGGCCAGATATAGGTTTCTGTAAAAAGCAAAGAAAATTACAAACATCTGGATCCAGTGATGTCGCATGAGAATTGATTGATCTTAAGGATATACACCAATCAGCCATAACATTAAAACCACCTGCTCGGTATTGTACAGCGCTGCCAAAACTCTTTGATGGGTCAATGCATGGAGTGCTGTGGTAACTGCTAAGTTGTTAGGTGGAACTTCTATAGATCTGACTTGGTTTGTTACCACAAAAGAGGTGGATTTGGTCTGCAACAATGTTTAGGAAGGTGATATGTGTCAACAAATCATCCTCATTAATGCAGGACTCAAGGTTTCCAAGCAGAACATTGTCCAGAGCATCACACTGCCTCCTTTGGTTCACCTTATTCGCTCAGTGCATCCAGGTGCCATCTCTTCCCTAGGTAAGTGACACCCATGATGTAAAAGAAAACCTGATCCATCAGACCAGACCTTCTTCCATTAGTCCGTGGTCCGGTTCTAATGTCACGTGACAATTGTAGGGTCTTTCAGTGGTGAAACGGAGTCAACATGGTCACTCTGACTGTTAGGATTTAACCGGGGGATAGGAGGCAAATCTGATACAGAAGCCGCTTGGTGTCAGGTGAAGGGTGATTTATTAGTGCCCACACTCAGTAAGACCATAGCATTTACTTGGTACACCACCTACAAACACCAACTGTTACAATAACCCACCCAAACTGACTGTGTGGGAGCCATTTTATTCTCTTAATCCCGCCCCTGGATTTAACCATTCTAAAATTGGTAGGGGGTAGTCTCCTCTAACTATAGGACCATGGGCAACAATCATTGGCCAACAATATCTACATTAATGAAAATAAATAAACACAAACATACAATTCAACACTTGTCCAACCCCCATTAAGACTTTCACCACCAAAACAATAAATTTTTATAAACAGTGCCTTAGAACTCATCTTACACTGTGACACTGACACTATGCAGCTACATAGCTCCATATACAGCTGCTCTGTGTGAACTGAATCTTTTCTATCATAGCCAGCATTCACTTTTTCACCAGTTTGTGCTACAGTAGCTCTTCTGTGGGATCGGACGGGGCCTCGGGAGTCCATGACGCTGTTGCCGGGTCACTGCTTGTCCTTCCTTGGAGCACTTTTAGTAGGTACTAACCACTACACACCAGGAACACCACACAAGGCCTGCTGTTGTGGAGATGCCCTGATCCAGGTGTATAGACCATCGCAATCTGGCCTGTGTCCAAGTTCTTGCACTTGCCCATTTTTCTTACTTGCAGTAGATCAACTTACTGTATAATCTAAAACCCAACCTCTGACAGGTGCCAGTGTAACCAAATAATCAATGTTCGCTCTCCCTGTCAGTGGTTTTAATATTATGGCTTAACGTGTATAATTTATAACCAGTTGTTATAGCAATTTAAAAAAATGGCCGTTTGTTATATCTGATTTCAGGAAGCAGTAGAGCTGAAGCTCACCTTTGGTGTTTTGGACGTGTCTGTGTGCCGTTGCTCTCGTACGGATCTTGGAGCTTTACCACCAGACTTGGCTGATGCGCAGTACATCTCGAGTCGTTTTAGCTCACAGCTCTGGAAACAGCATTCATCTACAATGCCACGGTTGTGCAAGCGCCGTGAGTTGGGGCCGTAGCCTGTTGGCTTGCCTGTTGTGCATGAAGAAAAAAACAAAAACAAATGAGGACCAAATGACTGAATCAAAGACTATGTGATTTAGCGGATGGTCAGTTTGTTGTCCAGATCCTGAGGGCTTCTTTTGTTGAAACCAACACTGTTGGAAACTTCCACATTCCTGGATAATAACTGGGACACTAGAGAGGAAGTTAGTGAAAGCGTGGCAAAGTATCATCAAAGAAAATATGTACACAACTCATTTTTTGGCTATGGACTTACACACTTTGAATGTTTTCTCAATGTCAGGTTACTGCGATAGTGCTTGTCTTAGGACGATAAGACTTGATGTTAGAGTAGAAATAAACCATCAGGAGTGTTGGTTAATTACGATTAGTTTTTAAGCGTTTGTTTTAAAGAACATCCCAATGTGGGGGGACACGGTGGCTTAGTGGTTAGCACTTTCGCCTCACACCTCCAGGGTCGGGGTTCGATTCCCGCCTCCGCCTTGTGTGTGTGGAGTTTGCATGTTCTCCCCATGCTTTGGGGGTTTCCTCCGGGTACTCCGGTTTCCTCCCCCGGTCCAAAGACATGCATGGTAGGTTGATTGGCAAAATTGTCCAGACAGTGTGTGTGTGTGCGTGCCTTGCGATGGGTTGGCACTCTGTCCAGGGTGTATCCTGCCTCGATGCCCAATGACGCCTGAGATAGGCACAGGCTCCCCGTGACCCGAGAGTTCGGATAAGCGGTAGAAAATGAGTGAGAATGAGTGAGAACATCCCAATGTATGCTACTTTCTCTTTCCGGGTTTTGCAAAAGGTAATTGGTGCAAAATGATGACATCATGATTTGTGACAAATATGCATTACAGATTCCAGGGGGTTCCTCAGGGTTCTGCGATTTCCTTTATCCCAGTTCAAAGACAAGTTGAAGCCTGACAGACATCTCAAATATTTTTTGTAGTTTGTGACTGGGTTTGCAGCCGGTTTTTGCCCAGAGTCCCTTGGGATAGACTCCAGGTTCCCTTCAACCTTGATTCCTTGTCGTGTATTAGTGGAGGATTAAATGGTTAAAGCCCTGGGTTGTAGAGTGGAAGGTCAAAGGCTCAAACCACAGCACTGCCAAACTGCCACCGGGGGCCCTCGAGCACTGCCCTTAACCCTTTTCTTCTCCTCAGTTGCTGTATCATAACTGACCCTACACTCAGACCCTAACTTCCAAAGCTGAAACATTTAAAGAAAAGTATTTCACGATTCTGTAATGTATATGTGACAAATAAAGGCTTCTTCTTTCATGCATCCAGATCGTGCTAAGATCTTTTGAGAAAACATCTAATAAGGATCTGGCTTTGTATCAGGTGCTATCGTTACATGCATTACGATACACTCTCTATTAACTTGAAAGAGCTGTCATTAAATATTCATGGCTATCAAATTTACAAGGGCGTCGACTTACAAGGTGGCAGTCATCAAGTTATCAGATTTTTGTGCAGACTTCCTAGAAACAGTTGTAATAGTACACAGATCTGTTAATTGGCTTTATGTACGTGGTCCCTTATGGCACCCGAGTGACGCAGTAGCCATTTCTTTTCCAGTCGGCTCTTTCCAACACACACTGAATTCCAATCTCCCAAATTGGGTGGTGTTTATAACATCTCCTAGTCTCCACTAACAATTCATTGCTCACCTAGAGCAACACAGCTCTGATAGGCTTTTCCCTGTTACCAAATAAAATAATAATAATTTAATATGGCATTTACAAGAAGGAAATGCCTTTCCCTTTCAGAGTTAATGGCTCTTGGCTCGCCAGGTTGCCAGTGCTGACAGAGTGCATTAACTTCTGCTCTGGATTTTCTCCACACTGACAACGGTGCTTTGGGAAGAGAGGGGATCTCATTAGGAAACACATGTGTCCCTGCAGACCTCCGAGCCCATGGGTGCGACATGTTATGCCCAAGACCAATCCACAAATCTGCCCATGATGATACTTTGCGTGTATTGACGTGTAATATCATAGCAACGTGAATACTTAAATTGTTTCAAATGTCTTGGTTTGAATAAAAAAACGCTGTTGAGAAAAAAACTCATAGTTGAGTGCAAAAGTTTGTACACCCTTGAGAAGAACATTATAAACCACCTAGAAAATAACAACAATGGTTACATTGTGTGTAGATATATTATTAATTGAAAAGTTTCCTAATGAGATCTAAATTTCTTTTTAAGTGTATTAACACAAGGGGGCACGGTGGCCTAGTGGTTAGCACGTTCGCCTCACACCTCTAGGGTCAGGGTTCGCATGTTTGTATGTTCTCCCCGTGCCTTGGGGGTTTTCTCCGGGTACTCCGGTTTCCTCCCCCGGTCCAAAGACATGCATGGTAGGTTGATTGGCATCTCTGGAAAATTGTCTGTAGTGTGTGAGTGTGTGTGTGACCTGTGATGGGTTGGCACTCCGTCCAGGGTGTATCCTGCCTCGATGCCCGATGACACCTGAGATAGGCACAGGCTCCCCGTGACCCGAGGTAGTTCGGATAAGCGGTAGAAGATGAGTGAGTGAGTGAGAGTGAGTGTAATAACACCATTCTTGTGAGTTATACTGTACTTATTCTGGTTGGTCAGATGTTGTGTTGATTCATTCTCCATAACAGCAGCTCTGTCAACTTGAGCAGGTTATTATTGTGCAGCTCTCCGAAAGGAGACATTCATGGAAGGAGTCTCCATTTTAAGCCATTGTACATGTCAGAAATAAAGCCATAACTTCTTTAAAGTCTACAGGACCGATGTTGCTCTTTGCAGCATCTCGGTAACAAAGCTGCTGTAATGTAGATGAAGTTGGGAACTCACTATCTATGTAGCTCAACTAAATAAGACATCTTTAATAAATAAAAATAAAAAAAATATTCAATAAATTTCTAAAAAAAAAACTTTAAATATTTGTAGAGAACCCGTTCAAGTAAAAGGGGTCTTTAAATTGTAAGTAGTTTATTTCGCAAAAAAAAACAAAACAATCCTAGCTCGTCCTCTTTTGGTTGGTCCTCCGTCCTGGCCCCGCCCCCTTGCTGTTTGTAGTCATTTGTTCTTTTTTGTTCTTTCCCATGAGTTTTATTTTGTTTTTCTTTGTTTACTCGCAGTATGTAGCCGCGTTTCCATTTTCCTCAGTTGCTTCAGTCGCGTATAAAGAACGGATCTCCCTATAATTAGCTGGATCTTTGTGCATTTGACCTAAAGCAGCAGAGATCATAAAAATCATACAGCCGTTCCATCTGCCTTAACATCCCCCGAAGCGTTCCAGTTGTCTGCGCCAGACATGCTTTTTCACACTAACGTATGCTTGAGAATTATAAATCAAAGTTCTCTGTTCTCACTGAAGATGTTGCTTGCGTGCGAAAGAAGGAGACTTTAAGCCCAAGTTTGTGATTACATATTCGCTCAGGTTGTCAGAAGACAGCAGATTTGCTTTCTGGATGATTTTCCAAACATTTAAAAAAAAAAAAAAGAAAGAAAGAAAAAAAGAAAGAAAGGCCTCCCAAATTAACATCCGCTGTTTTTCCCTGCCATTGCCGAAGCATCATAAACAAAAAGGAGTAAACAACCTTTTATGCTTATAATCATAGTCAATTGAAGTAATGACACACAATATGGTTGGATGGAGCTGTTTTGATGTTTTTCTTGTTTTCAGTTGCCGACATGTGGGTCACATTAGACTTCTTTTGTGTGTGTTCCTTTCACTTGTGTGTTGTTTTTTTTTTGTTTTGTTTTTTTATTAGGAGTATCCTAGTATGGATTGCATGCTGCTTGATTGAATAAGGCTGGGAAGTGAACTCAGAGACGTGAAACATTGCAAATGTTCTGTAGATCACTTTCTGACCTGTTAGAGCCTACGTGCTGAGCAAAAACTGGGTGCTTGCTCTAACTAATTCTAACAAACTTGGTTCTATTTTCTCCTCATTTAGTCATGGCTAATTTCAGAACCTACATTTACAGTAAGGGTTCTTCGGTTGTTCCTTTGAAAGTGCCTTCAAGTGTCAGACATGCTACGAGCTGAGAACCCTTACTCGGATGCTAAGAAACTCTAATTAGATAATAAACCCTTGAAGTACCCAATGTGTAGATATTACCAGGGTGAATACTTGAAACAAACAAATAAAGTTTAAAGGTTTATGGGTTCAAAACCTCTAAATGCCTTCTGCTTGGAGATAGAGATCAGGAAACACTTTCTTGTGGGGTTCTACATGGTATTTTTTATGGTTATCATTAAAGGTACACTGGAACAGATAATATTTATCTAACATCCTTGGTATTTGGTGAAATCTTCAAGGGTTCTTCAAGGGTTCCTATGCCCCTTTTCCACCGAGGCAGTTCGAGTGCTGGTTCGGAGCCAGAGCCTAATGTAGAACCAGTTCTTTCTGTTTCGACAGCCAAAGCACCGGCTCCGAACCAGGAAAAGTGGTTCTTAAGTAGCACCAAAACGTTGCTGGTCTAGACTTAAGAACCGCCTGCGTCAGGAGTTGTGGGCGGGGCTACTGTTAGTGCATTTGATAATGTACCTTAAGTTTACTAATGTTTAATACATTTTTACTTTACCGCGATATGATACATTATCAGCACACATGATAGTAGGTAGCTACATGCTAAGGCTAACTTTTTTCTGTGTTAATGATAAAATAACGTTATGTACTTTGTATCGATTACAACCTCCGTTTATACAGATTACACGGAGCCGCACGTACACGTTTTATTCGCCGCGTTTGGATGCCAATGTAGGTTCGCAAAGCCATGAGCATTAACAATAAAGCAACATCCGCCATTGTTGTTGTGTTTGTGTTTGCCGCTGCTGCGCTAACGTTGCTGTGTAACGTGACACGTATACAGTGACATCACACTCGGCGCTGTGATGCTCTCTAGCCGGTGGAAAGGCAAACCGGTTCTTAGAAGGTCCGCCAGTGGAACCAACTTTGAACCAGCACTAGTGCTAGCTCTGAACCAGCACCCGGTTCTGTTTGGTGGAAAAGGGGCATTAGTGTCCAACAGAGGGACAATCGAAGCACCCTTAAGTGTATACTCACCAGGATGAGAGATATACAACTTTAAACAATGTTGATTTCGGGATTCTGATTGGTCAGAAAGTCTTGATTAACTCTCATTCTGACATGATATTGTTTCTATAGTAACAGCCCTTCCAGATAACCAGAGTTAAAGAACAATGAAGACATGTCTAATTGGTAGAGTTTTGGTGTGGAAGCTTGGTTTTCAGCATCCCTCAGAGTGAGCTTGGCTTTCTTTTCATTTGTCCAAAAAAATCTCAGTGTAACTCATGCAGTTTAGTCCTGCTGAAGAGTTGAATCGGGTGAGTTGGGATCACGGACAACACTAAAATGTGACAATGCTGCAGATGAAACACTGGTGTTGACGATCAGAGCTGGAACACCACCACTGAGATCCACACTGTTGTTTCAGATGTGTTGTATGGCATAGGGTTTGCTGATTCATTGTAACCAGTGCAGCAGTCAATCAAGGGCATCTGTTACTGAGGTGGTCTCCAAGAACACTGAGCAGCTTGAGAAGATGTGCAAACTTTCAGTCTTCCAGATTTGTGGTGCTCGTCTGCAGCCGACCTACAAATGAGATTTGGCTCCGGTTGAACTCGGGAAAGCGTTTTCTGTATGATTTGTGAAATTTTCTTCACGGCCAAAACATTTCAGATGATCGTTTCTCAGATCGAAACATTTCACTCTCCTAATAGCGGCTGGTGGCCAATGTGCAGTAGCCTGCTTGTTCAGCTGACTGTGCAAGACTCCCTCTGCTCCAAGGAGCTCGGCAAAGAGCAACATCGTCTAGAGTGGCACTTTTGGGAGCTGACTTTTACTGCCTCGCTGTGGTTATTACAAAAAAAAAAAACATGTTCAAGACTCCAGGAGCAGTCAATAGAACACAGATTGTTTACGGAGCACTGGGGACCACAAAAGCAGCTTGAGCCCTGGAAACAACCTCATCACTGTCATGACAAACACCTAGAGCCAAACCAAATTCTTTGCACTTTCTTTTGGATTGAGCGTTCATTATGCAGTTTTATAGGGACACTTTTAAAGTACCACTCAACATGGCGAAAAAGACGCAAAGCTTCCCAGAAAATCCAAGAAAACCACTGATAATAGTCATCATGCTGTGACTTGTTAGCTGTGAGTTGACTCTGTACGGTGACATATTTCCTTTTGTGGGACTGATTTACACAACAGCTGTTAGCTACAGCACACCTCTACACTCTGTAGAGGTGTAAGACTAATTGAACAGTACAAAGATAAAAGTGAAATAATGACTGCAGTTCCGTTGCTGAACACCAGATGCCACTATTGTGCATCGTGTATAATTAAGTTCCTATAGGACAGGGGTGTCAACAGTGGGACAATATATTAAACCGAGATAAAGTCACCGGCCAAACTGAATATTTATTGAAAAATGAACTGCAACTGATATGTAATGTTCAACCTTTTTCATTTAGAAACAAACTTTAGTTTTGCTTAAATACAGGATTTGGAACAACCAGAGCTTGATATTACAAACACATAAGAAATTAAATTCTAAATAAAAGACAAATCAGTGGTGTTCATTTCGCAAACTTTGACCATACACTTTTTGATAAACTCTCCCTCATTAAAGAGCCGGGCAGATTTTGCGATCTCTGCTGCCACAATAACGCTCGCCTTTACAGCAGCTTCACTTTTTGATTTTGCTTTCATGAACGTAGTCTGTCGGGAAACCAGACTTTTTTTCATCTCCTCCGAGTTCTGGAGCTTCTGCCTTACGTCCAGGTCCTTATACTGTACTTCTCATAATGTTTCGTTTCATAATGTCTTCTTATGTTATATTCTTTCGTTACAGACACGTTAGCTCCGTTAGCACACAAGACAAACAGGTCTGTCCTTTATATTCGTGAACAGGTAATCTGCCTCCCTCCTGTCTTGAAAGCTCCTATTGTCCATCTTTCGTTTGGCCATTTTTGTGGAGGGTGAATTAACTTGCCCGACGTGACTGTAACATGGTCGTTAACGACTGTCAACAGAGAATATGGGGTGCTTGCTGTTCGTGACTACGCGTCAATACAGTGGCAAGGCATTCTGGGATTTGTAGTATTAGCGAAGCATGCGACTAGTCAGCTGTAATGCACATTTGATATGATCTCGCGGGCCAAATATAATTACACCAGAGTTTGACACCCCTGCTCTAGGATTTCACAGTCTTTTTTATTTTGCGGCAAAAATGCTCGCATATATTTTTTTTCTTTTTTGTTTGATGGTTTTTTTATTTATATTGTTAAAATTACAAACACAGTACTAGGTGTTACGATGTCACATGGCACATCTCAGTTCAAATCTGTGGAAACTGTGAAAAACTGTTAATTATCATTTTCTACAAACTGGGTGATCTCCTGGGCTTATGTCATGTCTGGTGACCACTTGAATAAAAAATCAACACCTGTCATCATGGCACTAAAATGCACCCAGGAGGCTGTTATGTGCACAATCTGCATGCATCCATCCGAAGAAGAACATCTTAATCATCCTGTAATCCCACATAATCCTTCGCTGCTCTGGGATCCGAGCCAAATCTGAGCGAGTGTGCATGCATGTGTGTGTGTGTGTGTGTGTGTGTGTGTGTGTGTGTGTGTGTGGGTTTTGTGTGTGTGTTTGTTGTTGATTTGCTGTTCCTACGGTTTCTTCCAACAATTAACATGCAAGCCTAAACAAAAAAACAAAAAAAACAACGCTAAACGTCACTACCTACTTTTTCTATTACGTTCTGTTTTCATCACAACTTTTTTTCTTCCCAGATAAAGATTTCATAATATCCTTAATGGCAAAGATGGAATTTCCACACACATTAATACAATTCTGGAAAAACTGGAAAGCATCATTAGCTGTGTATAATAAGCTCACTGAGAAAACTCCCGTGCATGTATTATGCATTACAAATACGGTTCCTTTCGCAGGAAACATTTCAGACTTGAGAACTGAAATGGAATTTCTGAGTTTACTTCGTTATTACTGTCTTGGCAAAGAAACAAACAGCCAGGAGCTTTTAGCTAGCACTCTAGGATCTAGCTAATACTATCATAACCTTGTTTTTGTCCTATATTTGGTCAATATAGTTTCAGGTTATAGACTCTCTGATTGTCCCTCTGGCAGAACCATTAAAGGTTCTCTGTAGAACCATATAACATTGTTTCACTATCAAAAACGGTTCCCTTTAGTTTTTTTCTGGAGCTAGGAATCCTTAATTACCCAATAAACCCTTGCTAAAGGGTTAAAACTTTCTAAGTTTTCTAAGTTTCTGGAAGAGTTCACAGCCTAACGCTAATGCATTTACATTTACAGTATTTGGCGACGCCCTTATCCAGAGCGAGGTACAAAGGTGCTATGAACTCTCTGACAATGAATACATCGACAATGTTTAACTACGGTTACACATGTTTTTTTGGAATAATACATAAGGACTAGTGTAAGTGTTTCAGGAAGTGGTAAGTCTTCACCCATCCTTTGAGGACAGCCAGTGACTCAGCTGTTAGCCATCAAGGGGAAATTGATAGACGGTGAGACCAGCTCCCATAACAAACACAATAACATAACAGAGAGTTTCCAACATCAGTCTCTTTTTTATGCTAAGAGCCCTTAATTATCCAATGGTTCTTAATAGAACCATTGAAGAACGCTTGTGGTATGTAGAAACTCTTCTTCTTCTTGGTCTTGGTCCTTTTACAAGTGCTGCTCAAGTGTGGAGTGTGGTAGCTCAGTGGTGGTGTTCGACTACTGATTGGAAGGTCATTGGTTCAAATCCCAGCTAGTCTCACCAAGTTGCCATCACTCTGGATAAGAGTGTCTGCTAAATGCTGTAAATGTTCTCTCTGTCTTAATTTAGTCATGGTCAGTTTCAAAACCTACATTTAAGGGTTTGTCAGTTGTCCCTTTAGATATGGTTCGCAAGCATAACCCTTTTTTTTTTTGGATGTTAATAACCCTTAAATAACCATTAAAGTATCTACAAGTGCAGGTAGTAACACAAGGCATATTTGTAACAAACATTTCAAGGTTCGTGTTTTTAAGAGTATCTCTGTTTTGGGGTTCTGCATGGTATTTCATAAGGTATCTTCTGTTTAGCTGTTAACTTTCAAAGGTATGTTTACAACGGTTTCCTCTAAGGGCAGAACAACAACGGTTTCCTCTAAGGGCAGAACAACAACGGTTTCCTCTAAGGGCAGAAGAACCAAACGAAACAATCTACTGTAGTACCAGCGGTTTCAGGGTTCCTCCAGAGGTGCATCCAAAGAGCTCTTTAAATTTCTTTATGTTGTTAAGTCTGGTGACGGCTTTATTTTTCAAAACAAAAAGCTTTGTCCTTTCCCTTTAATCAGCTAGCAGATGTTTCCACACCTCACTCTTAAAAATAAAGTTTCTTAAAAATAAAGGTTCTCAAAGTCCCTCAGAAAAATGGGGTTCTGAACTATAAAAGGTTACTCATACCCTTTTTCCACCAAAAAGAATCAGGTGCTGGTTCAGAGCTAGTGCTGGTGCTGGTTCAAAGTTGGTTCCACTGGAGAACCTTCCAAGAAGTGTCACGTTACACAGCAACGTTAGCACAGCAGCGACAAACACAAACACAACAACAACAATGGTGGATGTTGCTTTACTGTTAATGCTCATGGCTTTGTGAACCTACATTAACACCCAAACGCGGCGAATCCAACGTGTACGTGCAGCTCCGTGTAATCTGTATAAACGGAGGTTGTAATCGATAAAGTACATAACGTTATTTTATCAGTAACACAGAAAAATTTAGCCTTAGCATGTAGCTACGTACTATCATGTGTGCTGATAAGTGATCATATTGCGGTAAAGTAAAGGTGTATTAAACATTAGTGTATTTAAGGTACATTATCAAATGCGCTAACAGTAGCCCCGCCCACAGCCCCACCCACAGCCCCTGACGCAAGCGGTTCTTAAGTCTAGACCAGCAACGTTTTGGTGCTACTTAAGAACCACTTTTCCTGGTTCAGAGCCGGTGCTTTGGGTGTCGAGAAAGAACCGGTTCTACATTAGGCTCCGAACCTGCACTCAAACTGCCTCGGTGGGAAAGGGGCAAAAAAGGACCTTTTAAGCTCTTTCTCAGTTTTTTACTTTTTAAAAAGTAATGGATCTGTATAGAACTGAAAATGGTTCTTCACATGCTTTATATTCGTACACTCTTATAAAGGTTCTTAAATGGTCCTTTGTCAGAGTTTATGGCTCTTAACACCCATGGAGCATTTTGCATTGACAAAAAAGGAATTTTAAATGCTTTCAGCCACTCAGAAACAAGGGATTCCTCTAAGAACCATTTACCAAAAAGTTCTTTATGGATCCAAAAATGGTTCTTCTATATCATTACTGCAAACACCCTTTTTGGTTCTTCTGGGAACATTTATATTTAAGAGTGTTGTTCTGATTACTCAAGTCTACACTCCAGAGTGATTCGTGGCTTGTTTGTGGGCAGGACTCATAATCACTGGTTTACATTTATATTTAAGCGTAGCTCGATTGCACGCTTGCACTCCATATTGTAAGTCTATACACCACTTTTAAGCTAATGCAGGAAGTACTGTGACAAGATGAATCAATCACATCATGTTACTGCACATGCAGTGTAGACCACGCAAACGTTTCACATGCTACGCAGCACGTGTCTCGGTTCTGTTATAGCAGGCACCACACCACCATCTTCAAAAGAAACATGACCTCTGGAGCTCACACAAGCTCGAAAACAGCTTTCACACTTCATCAAACAAACCGAAGTCTTGGCCACAAAACACGAAAGTATGAAAACGACCTAAAGGTAAAGGCTGGATGAACAACATTAGCTCCAATGAAAAGACAAATCTGATATCTGGAGTCGTTAGTGGTGACGTGGAAGGCCGGCTGATTTGTGGTGATGTTTAAAGCTATGTGGCCGTGACCAGAATGTTGTGAGTTCAAATCCCACCACTGCCAGAAATCCTCCTTTGGCATTCTTGCTTTGGAAAAATCCCTCTGCTGAAAGAATCTATAATCTACTGTCCAGATTAGCTGATTACTCAAATAATCTTTCCTGTGTAATAAACTCAACATTGAAGCAAAGTCCTAATAATTTCCACTTAACAACTCAAACCTCTGGGTTTAGGCTCTGTACCCGGCCAGTACTGTTCCCCTTTCAGCATGCGGTAATGATGCAACAGTTTCACAGAAAGTTCAAATTACCGTAAATGTGTTTGCTTTGGATGTGGCTCAGAGAAAAAACAAACCCTCGGTCACCGAAAGGCTATAAAGGATCTGGCCAACTCCTCTTTTTTTGACCACTGAACAGCCTCGTGGCTGTTGACAGGAAAAGTAACTTTCCGTTCTCAGTTTGAGCTTCATTCAGGTTCGGCTTTTTACACAACATGTGAAATGAATCTTTTTCATGCCGGCATACGTCCACTTGTCAGGACGCAAAGCCGAGGGCGTGTAAGTGCGCCGACCCGAGACGGAGACTTTTACACCTTCTCAGATCATTCAGTCTCATCAGTGACTACTGACTACTCAGGAAACCTTTAACGATTGGTTTTTATTATTGACCTGATAACTGTGAGGGTTTACATACGATTTAAAGAAAAAAAAATTGTGAAAATCTGTAAATACAAGGCTCAACTTTAAAAGTGTGTATTAGCAGATTACTACAGTTCCATACAACTATCTTTATCTTGTCAAGACCTAGATTTTGGTCTTCGATCATGGGATTACGAAAATGACAAAAGCAAATGCCTATGTTTTGTCTCTGATCTGTAAAATCTCCTTATTATTTTTATTTTTATTTCTGTTTCCAAGGCATATTAAAAAAGAGAGATTTGTTCTAGATTTTCTGCTTCATACAGCACCCCCTGGGTGTAGTACTCTAGACTATAGACGTGATTATAAACGTAGCTGTGTGAAACCTGATTGTTTGATATGCAAATGATGTACAGTAGTAATAGCTTCATTGGCAGACTAGCAAAGAATACTCTCACTGTAGGCAACGAAGATATCTGCTGCTTCCAGCCACGGTTTATGTCTCTGGACACATTTAGTGACAAGATGAATACAGGGTCGTAAATAATTTGTCCCAACTCTAAATGTGAACTGATGTAAAGTTTTCTTGATTAAGGGAGCGTAAAATGGTCTCTCCTGAAATGGGCAAGTGCCACACCTTACCAAGTACCCATTGGTTGCAAGGCTTGCAACCAATCAAAGCTTAAGGCTCTGGGTTAAGGATCAAGGTTCAAGCTCTGGCACCAGCAAGCAACCACTGCTGGGCCCCTTGTGCGAGGCCCTTAAACCTCACCTCTCCAGGATGCTGTATCGTGGCACCAAGTGAGGATATAAGGGAAAAAAAATTCACCTTGCTGTAAGGTAAATGTGACAAATAAAGGCTTCTACTGTATGTTCTTGAAGAAATGAAGGATAACACAGGGTTTAGTCAAAGAGGCTAATTTGCATAGAAAAGCAGGATTAAATGCCTAGATTAAATTTCAGTTTGATGTTTGTTATGTGGACTGGACATATATTGAAAATAAATACCTTTTCTTGCTTGCTATCATGAACCCCATTTGTAGACTCATGAGCATTTACAATGGCTTTGTTTGCTCTCACTCACTCACTCATTTTCTACTGCTTATCTACCTCGGGTCACGGGGAGCATGTGCCTATCTCAGACGTCATCGGGCATCGAGGCAGGATACACCCTGGACGGAGTGCCAACCCATCGCAGGGCACACACACACACTCTCATTCACTCACACCCTACAGACAATTTTCCAGAAATGCCAATCAACCTACCATGCATGTCTTTGGACTGGGGAGGAAACCGGAGTACCCGGAGGAAACCCCCGAGGCGGGACACACAAGGCGGAGGCAGGAGGTGTGAGGCGAATGTGCTAACCACTCAGCCACCATGCCCCCTAGCTTTGTTTGCTTAGCATATAGTTGCTTAGTTTAATATATTTGAAATTTCGACAGCAAGTTGATTCCCAAGCCACACCTTTGTGGGAGGACAAAAATAAGGAATAAATTCTGATCATCTGTTCATCAGCATAACACTGCTAGTTTTACGTCACATAGCAGGATTATGAGTAAATGGACTCGACTGCATCCTGAGTAAGACTTCAAGTGACAAACTCGATTTTACATAAGTACTGAACTTGATTAGCTTTTTAAACATTTCTCTCATTTCTCATCATGACTGTAGATTAGGATTTTCCTCCTGTAGTCTGCTAGACAGCGAGGCACGTTTCCCCTAGTCGGACTCACATCTCCCCAGCACACAAATTATTTAAGGCATCTTACTTAACGAATGAAGAGCATCTCTTCAAGTCAGAGAACACCTTGTTCTCCACATAAAAACACTTGAAGGGTTGGTTTCAGCACATTAATTAAGTATCAGGATGGAAGAGAAATTACAGGGGTACTCCATGTTCTCTGTTAGGTTCCTCCCTCCTTTCTCTTATTCGCAGTGCTCCAGCTACATCATCCAGACCAAAATATTTAAATAGACTCATGCTACAGTGGAGTTTTATTACGGTGTTTTATTATTATAGGTGAGTTAGATGGAATAGATACGTATATACTGTAGATGCAATACAATTCTAACATCATGATATTGTTATAGTGCACAATCGCAACTATAGAGACGCTTCTATAGACTCATTACATACAGTACACCCTAGTTGCTATGTCGCCTGCTTACTATTTTTGAGATTAATGACACTATGACTTAATGGCCTTCGATGTTACACAACATATTAGGGCTGAAGTCACACATTTATTGGAGAATACATGAGGTGGATTTATTTAGGTTTTTTCTTCAGTAAATGCTTTATTCTGTTATCTGAGGGATCCAGATACTCTATTAAGATCCCTGAGACCAGGCACTCACTTACACAGCGTCATTCATTCATACACATTAATTCACTTACACACTCATTCACTCCCACATTTAATAATTCGCTCACACATTTATTAATTCACACATGCACTCATTCATTCACTCACACACTCAATCCTTTACTCACACAGTCCTTCATACATGCACTCATTCTCTCAGACACTTATTCATTCACTCACACACTCATTCACTTACACATTTATTCGTTCTCCAACACATTCACACATACTCATTCACTCATGCACACAATTATTCAATCACATACTTATTCATTCACACACTTATTTATTCACACACTCATTCATTCGCACACACATTCATTCACAAATGCACTCATTCACTCACTCACCCACTTATACGCAGTCACAAACGTAGTCATTCATTTAGTTATTCACATTTATGCACTCATGTACTCGTGCATGCATTCGCTTACTCACACTCAGATTCATTCACTCACCATTTCCACACAATCACTCACACACTCATGCACTCAAACATTAATTTACTCATTCATTACTCATGCATGTTGTTGGGAGCTTCGAGGAATTCAGCCAACCCAGAGGAATCCCTGCACTGAGGAAACGCAGCACAAACCTGAGTTCATTCATTTACACACTCATTTAGTCACACACTAACACATGTAGTCATTCATTCACTCATTCACTCTCTCATTTACTCACACATCCCGGGCTCGAACCTGGGATCCTCTACCTATATATTATTTATAATTTAATTTAATATAAATAAATAGATAGATAGACAGACAGACAAACAAACAAACAAACAAACAAACAAACAAACAAATAAATAAATAAAATATTGTTTACTGAGGGTTATTTATTTAATTATTCATTCATATTTATTTATTTGGTTATTTTGATATCAGGTATTGTGATACAACATGGTACCGGTATCAGAGCATCAGAATCGACAGTACTGTAACAACCCTGGAGAAAGCATGTTATCTGTAAACCTTTGTGTAGGGAGAAAAAAAATACAACTGAAGCGAAAAGCAAAAGCTTGCATTTCTTTTATTTTAATTTATTTATGAGCAGCACATTAGCACTTCTGGCAGCAAGGTGAGGAAGAAGAAGAAGAAGAAGAAGAGAAAGAAGAAGAAGAGCAACAGCAGCGGACGCAGGAACAGCAGCAAAGGAAATCTTTATGAATAAATAAAATAGTTGCACTTACTGAAATAAAAGCCCCGGTCTCCGCACACAAACTGCAGCGTGTCCACCAGCTCCGCCCCGCACAGGGTCTCAGGACCCGCCTTCGACTCCACCGGCGTCAGCGCGAGCGCGCACAGCAGCAGCAGCCGGGAGAGCGCGCGGCCCCGAGACACACAGCGCATGGTCCACTGCATCAGAGAGAGAGAGGGAGAGAGAGAGAGAAAGGGTTGGAGGGGTGGGTTGGAGGGGTGGGGTGGAGGGGAGTGTAGAGAATGAGAGAGGGACGAGAGAGGGAGAGAAAGGGAGAGAGAGGGGAAGAGGGATAGAGAGAGAGAGAGAGGGAGAGAGAGAGAGAGAGAGAGAGAGAGAGAGAGAGAGAGAGAGAGAGAGAGAGAGAGAGAGAGAGAGATATTGAACGAGATTGAAAAGCCTTCAAACTGAAACCCAGGCCCAGACAACACGATGTTTAACACTCAGTTATCACATGTACTCCGTTATGTTCCTGCTAAATTTTCATGACTCGTGCGTCATAACAAGCTACTGGGGAAAAATCAGAAATGTTATATAGCAACGAAAAAGTATTTATTTATTTATTTATTTATTTATTTATTTATTTATTTATTTATTTATCTGTTTGTTTGTTTGTTTGCTTGTTTATTTATTTGTTCGCCCCACCTTAAAGATGCTGGCACGTGCATCCACCAGATTCGGTGTCAAAACGACGCGCAATCGTTTAGAGTATTAAACGTGATCTCTGCAAACAGCCTACAGGCAAATAAAAAAAATGTAAAAAAAAAAACAAAAAAAAACTGACCTTAGTCTTCTTTCTTTCTTTCTTTCTTTCTTTCTTTCTTTCTTTCTTTCTTTCTTTCTTTCTTTCATTAGCTTCAGTTTATAAAATAATTCCCCAAACCTACACCCAGGAAACTGCAAACGAACAGACTTGTAATTTACGCATCGACGTTTGTGCGCGTTTACGGATTCAACAGCGTTTCTAATATCATGCACACTCAGCAATACGGGTTCCAGCAGAACTTGTGCGTTCATGCGAATGAACTGATGCGCTCTTTCTGCGCCTTTTACAACACTATCATTATTTACCCTAAAATAATAATAATAATAATAATAATAATTTTAAAAAACGTGCCCAAAGTTTGTCAGGACGCAACGTTTAATTTGTGCATGAATACAAAGAAAAAACATTTAACACTCTGCCATGTGGGTTTCTGCATTGCTCTTGTACTCGAGCATCCTTTTCTAAATACAGTCAAACAGATATGTGCTTAAAATTTCGATGATCAGTTTGCAAAGAATTTGTTGTAGTTAAAAAAAAAAATTAAGTTACCTTTAGGACATTACCCAAATGTCCTTTAGACATCCCAGCGTTTGTCCGGAGAAAACACTTGTCCCAAAGTCATTAAAATAAAAATAATATAAGTAAAATTAAAAATATATATATGTATATATGTATATATATATTTTTTTTTAAAGCTGCAATAAAAGAAGCTGCGAGGAAGAAACGCGGTGCCGGTGTCACGTCTCGATATTCCGACTTTGTTCCATTGCGCAGGCTCGATTCGGAGACGTGAGATTTAGCGGACAGGAGACGGATTTAGTGGAGAAAATCCCTCACATTTATCTACATTACGGAGACATTTTCAACAGGAAACAGCTGGGGCAGCACTCGCCCGCTACCTCGTGTGTGCTAAGTTATTCGCTGAGGATTTTTGGGCCCGATTTCAAATTACGTCATCCCTCCCCCGTTCCCCGTTTCTTAGAACAGGACTGAATTTTGATCTGTCCAAAGATCCCGCTCGATTCTTCTTCCTCTTCTTGGGATTTTACGGTGCCACCCGAAACACTGTGTGTGTGTGTGTGTGTGTGTGTGTGTGTGTGTGTGTGTGTGTGTGTGTGTGTGTGTGTGTGTGTGTGTGTGTGTGTGTGTGTTCAACAGTCACGCGACGTGCGTTTTTACGCGTCTGTTTATTCTCGACCTGTTTTACGCGCTTTATATTTTCGCACTCGGTCTTTCAATGAACACCTTGACTGTTTCTGCAGCTTCAATGTAGTTCCTCTTCCAAATAAATAAACGAATAAATAATTAAATAAAGCTAGCAAACTGTACAACTGTAGCCTATGGTACGACCGTATGGAACCATCAAGATTGCACGTGCTGTTGCCTTTAGTATGATCCATGTATTTTTTTTTTTTACACTTTTAGAAGGTACACAGCTGATGTACCTTTAAAGCTTTTCTCTAACCAAAGCTCCAAAAAAATTGTTGAAGTACAGTTTGGTTCTTCAGAGTCAGTACCCAGTGAGAACACCCTAGCTGGTAATTCACCACAGTGAAGGTGAAACTGAAGGTGGTAACGCAACGGTGGAGATGTAGGTGTTCACCTAAACGCCTCTTCTCTTCTCTTCTCTTCTCTTCTCTTCTCTTCTCTTCTCTTCTCTTCTCTGAATGTGAGGTGCACCCGAAAAAAAGGGCTTACAGAAAAAAGTATTTATTTGCATGGGATCATCTGCGCGTGAGTGATGGATGCTTTGTCTGGCTGCTCAGCTGAGTTTTTGTCCATGTCGGTCTGGCTGACCGTGGAGGAATGAGCTCTCTCGGCTCTCTCACGAACACACGGCACATTCATTACCAGGGCAAGCAGAGTTAGAGCCTAGTTCCTAGAAAGGTTTTGCTCCACTGGGGTACGCTGGAGTGAGGCATGACTCAAAGCCGCAGAGGGAAAAAAGGCCACCGTGTACATTTCAGGGATGGACAGAGAATACGAGGAAGGGAGAGAGAGAGAGAGAGAGAGAGAGAGAGTGAGACAGAGAGAGACAAAGAGCGAGTGAGTGAGTGAGTGAGAGAGAGAGAGAGAGAGAGAGAGAGAGAGTGAGACAGAGAGAGACAGAGAAAGAGCGAGTGAGTGAGTGAGTGAGAGAGAGAGAGAGAGAGACGAGGTCACACTGTTGGCAAAAAGCTGTCACCTCCCACCTAGAGCATGCCGTGCCGTCCAAACTAAAGCTGTCTATTCGCATCACATCACACACAAAAAAAAGTCAGGCTTTTGGTTGTGGATAAATTTTACATTTCCTCACAGTCTAATTCTTACTCTATGTAAAGAAAAGACATTTTAATCAATCTTAGAACTTTTTCTCTCCCCAGCATTCTCATAACTACACTTCAAATCTAATCAATAAAATATTCTTATATCAGAGTGCATCTCTTTTTAGAAATTTCCTTTTCCAGCACTCAGTCATTACATCTCAGCTTATTATGCTACCTGAACTCATTCACCCATATGAAGCATCTGGAATATTCTGGAAGGTTTTTCTGATTTGTTTAGTTTAAGGACATGTTTATTTATGGAAGGTGTCTCCAGTGACTATGTCAGTGTTTTTCTGTCTGTGTCTGTATGAGTGTCAGTGTTGGTGTGAGTGTCTGTATCAGTGTCATGTGAGTGTCAGTGTCAATGAAAGTGTATGTGTCTGTCAGTGTGAGTGTCTGTGTCGGTGTGAGTGTCTGTGTCTGTGCGTCAGTTCCTGAGTCTGTGTGAGTGTCAGTGTCTGTGTTAGAGTCCATGTCAGTGTCAGTTCATATATCAGTGTCAGTGTCTGTGTGAGTGTCAGTGTCTGTGTTAGAGTCCATGTGAGTGTCAGTTCATATGTGAGTGTCAGTGTCTGTGTGTGTCAGTGCCCATGTGAGTGCCTGTGTTGGTGTGAGCATCAGTGTCAGTGGGAATGTCAGTGTCTGTGTGAATGTCAGTGCCTATGTGAGTGTCTGTGTCTATGTGTCAGTGTCTGTGTGAGTGTCAGTGCTTATGTGAGTGTCTGTGTCTATATGTCAGTGTCTGTGTGAGTGTCAGTGCTTATGTGAGTGTCTGTGTCTATGTGAGTGTCAGTGTCTATGTGTCAGTGTCTGTGTGAGTGTCAGTGCTTATGTGTCAGTGTCTGTGTGAGTGTCTGTGTCTATGTGTCAGTGTCTGTGTCTATATGTCAGTGTCTGTGTGAGTGTCAGTGCTTATGTGTCAGTGTCTGTGTCAGTTTCTGTGTCTATGTGTCAGTGTCTGTGTGAGTGTCAGTGCTTATGTGTCAGTGTCTGTGTGAGTGTCTGTGTCTATGTGTCAGTGTCTGTGTGAGTGTCAGTGCTTATGTGTCAGTGTCTGTGTGAGTGTCAGTGTCTGTGTGAGTGTCAGTGCTTATGTGTCAGTGTCTGTGTGAGTGTCAGTGCTTATGTGTCAGTGTCTGTGTGAGTGTCTGTGTCTATGTGTCAGTGTCTGTGTGAGTGTCAGTGTTTATGTGTCAATGTCTGTGTGAGTGTCAGTGTCTGTGTGAGTGTCAGTGCTTATGTGTCAGTGTCTGTGTGAGTGTCAGTGCCTATGTGTCAGTGTCTGTGTGAGTGTCAGTGCTTATGTGAGTGTCTGTGTCTATATGTCAGTGTCTGTGTGAGTGTCAGTGCTTATGTGAGTGTCTGTGTCTATGTGTCAGTGTCTGTGTGAGTGTCAGTGCTTATGTGTCAGTGTCTGTGTGAGTGTCAGTGTCTGTGTGAGTGTCAGTGCTTATGTGTCAGTGTCTGTGTGAGTGTCAGTGCTTATGTGTCAGTGTCTGTGTGAGTGTCTGTGTCTATGTGTCAGTGTCTGTGTGAGTGTCAGTGCTTATGTGTCAGTGTCTGTGTGAGTGTCTGTGTCTATGTGTCAGTGTCTGTGTGAGTGTCAGTGCTTATGTGTCAATGTCTGTGTGAGTGTCAGTGTCTGTGTGAGTGTCAGTGCCTATGTGTCAGTGTCTGTGTGAGTGTCAGTGCTTATGTGAGTGTCTGTGTCTATATGTCAGTGTCTGTGTGAGTGTCAGTGCTTATGTGAGTGTCTGTGTCTATGTGTCAGTGTCTGTGTGAGTGTCAGTGCTTATGTGAGTGTCTGTGTCTATATGTCAGTGTCTGTGTGAGTGTCAGTGCTTATGTGAGTGTCAGTGCTTATGTGAGTGTCTGTGTCTATATGTCAGTGTCTGTGTGAGTGTCAGTGCTTATGTGTCAGTGTCTGTGTCAGTGTCTGTGTCTATGTGTCAGTGTCTGTGTGAGTGGCAGTGCTTATGTGTCAGTGTCTGTGTGAGTGTCTGTGTCTATGTGTCAGTGTCTGTGTGATTGTCAGTGCTTATGTGTCAGTGTCTGTGTGAGTGTCAGTGTCTGTGTGAGTGTCAGTGCTTATGTGTCAGTGTCTGTGTGAGTGTCTGTGTCTATGTGTCAGTGTCTGTGTGTGTCAGTGCTTATGTGTCAGTGTCTGTGTGAGTGTCTGTGTCTA
The DNA here is from genome assembly GCF_022655615.1 of Tachysurus fulvidraco. Classification (NCBI taxonomy): domain Eukaryota; kingdom Metazoa; phylum Chordata; class Actinopteri; order Siluriformes; family Bagridae; genus Tachysurus; species Tachysurus fulvidraco. Next base: position 18,274,666 of record NC_062536.1, read on the forward strand.
TGTGTCAGTGTCTGTGTGAGTGTCAGTGCTTATGTGTCAGTGTCTGTGTGAGTGTCAGTGCCTATGTGTCAGTGTCTGTGTGAGTGTCAGTGCCTATGTGAGTGTCTGTGTCTATGTGTCAGTGTCTGTGTCTATGTGTCAGTGTCTGTGTCTATGTGTCAGTGTCTGTGTGAGTGTCAGTGCCTATGTGAGTGTCAGTGTTGGAGTGTCAGTGTCTGTGTGTCAGTGTCTGTGTGAGTGTCAGTGCTTATGTGTCAGTGTCTGTGTGAGTGTCAGTGTCTGTGTGAGTGTCAGTGCTTATGTGTCAGTGTCTGTGTGAGTGTCAGTGTCTATGTGTCAGTGTCTGTGTGAGTGTCAGTGCCTATGTGAGTGTCTGTGTCTATGTGTCAATGTCTGTGTGAGTGTCAGTGCCTATGTGAGTGTCTGTGTCTATGTGTCAGTGTCTGTGCCTATGTGAGTGTCTGTGTCTATGTGTCAGTGTCTGTGTGAGTGTCTGTGTCTATGTGTCAGTGTCTGTGTGAGTGTCTGTGTCTATGTGTCAGTATCTGTGTGAGTGTCAGTGCCTATGTGAGTGCCTGTGTCTATGTGTCAGTGCCTATGTGAGTGTCAGTGCCAATGTGAGTGTCAGTGTCAGAGTGTCAGTGTCTATGTCGTTTCGAGTGACAGTGTTAGTCGCTGTGTTTGTATGAGTGTCAGTGTCTGGGTCGATATGTTAGATCAAGTTGCTGTGTTGGTGTGAGAGTCAGTGTCTGTGGGAGCGTCAGTGTCTGGGCAAGTGTCAGTTTGTGTGTGAGTGTCTGTGTTAGTTTGAATATATGAGTGTGAGTGTCGGTATGACAATGTCGGTATGAGTGTCTGTGCTTCCTAATATGAGCAGCAGTCAGATACCAGAGCATTTCCCTGGACATTAGGCATAAGCTGGACATACAGACTGGACTGGACTTTTGCCTCACTAGATAGATTACCCCCTCCTCTCTCTCTCTAGCTCTCTTTCTCTCTCTCTCATTCTCCCACTCTCTCTCTCTGTCTCTCTCTTTCTCTCTCACTTTCTTTCTTTCTTTCTTTCTTTCTTTCTTTCTTTCTTTCTTTCTTTCTTTCTTTCTTTCTTTCTTTCTTTCCTTCCGAAAAATTGACTGCCAAAAAATTGCAAAAGCAGAGTGAACAAACAGACAGAGTCTTCAGCAGAAGTGGGTCAGTGTGACTTTCTCTCCTCCAGTGCACAGCGCATGACGAGCGTGACGTCAGATGTAAGTCAGATAAACATCGCCAGAGTCTGAGGATCTTCACTCGGTTCGTCTGCTAATGTCAGCACAGTCCGTTCTCTGTTCTTCATCATGTGCTTTTGGAGACGAATTCATCCCAGTCTGTGGATTCGGAACGTTAAAAAAAAGGACAAAAAATAATGTGTGAAGAAAACAGTGGAAAAATGAGCCAAAAGCGTTCGTTATTCAAACACATTTAGACTGGAACTAAGCTAAAAGTGTGTTGTTTTTTTTGTGTGTATTTTTCTTACCATTCCCAAAAACAGGAATTATTTAAGATTCTCAAATGTTTCGTTGGATAGGTAAAGTTTTTAGACTTTTATGCGTTACATATAAATAAATGCATAAATCCAGAATCCTTAAGGGTCCTTTGGTTTGGTTTATCCTAATTAATGGAACCTTTAAAGGTTCTACATAGAACCCTAGTACAGAGGCTTCTTAAAAAAACCATTTAAGGCTCTTTGTAGATTTCTACAGGATACAACCGAACATTCTTATTGTTGCTTTACGTCCTTTGTTTCCTAAAGGGGTCTAATTTGTTCCTTGCTTACAGTATATAATTTAGTGTTTAGCATGTTCCAGATTTTTTTTTGGGGGGGGGCACGGTGGCTTAGCGGTTAGCACGTTCACCTCACACCTCCAGGGTTGGGGGTTCGATTCCCACCTCCGCCTTGTGTGTGTGGAGTTTGCATGTTCTCCCCGTGCCTCGGGGGTTTCCTCCGGGTACTCCGGTTTCTTCCCCCGGTCCAAAGACATGCATGGTAGGTTGATTGGCATCTCTGGAAAATTGTCCGTAGTGTGTGTGTGTGTGTGTGAGTGAATGAGAGAGTGTGTGTGTGCCCTGTGATGGGTTGGCACTCCGTCCAGGGTGTATCCTGCCTCGATGCCCAATGACGCCTGAGATAGGCACAGGCTCCCCGTGACCCGAGAAGTTTGGATAAGCGGTAGAAAATGAATGAATGAATGAATGAATGAATGAATGAATATTGCAGATTTCGGGGGTTTCCTCTGGGTTCTCTGGTTTCCTTCTCAAGTACAAAGATGTGTAGTAGGTTGATTGGCATCTCTAAATTGTCCATAACGTGTGTGTGTGTGCTATGTGTGTAATGGGTTGGCACCTTGTCCAGCATGTCTCCTGACTCTCCTTGACCCTGTGCAGGATAATATGTAGAGAAATGGATGGATGGATGGATGGATGGATGGATGGATGGATGGATGGATGGATGGATGGATGGATGGATGGATGGATAAACCAATAAATGTAGAAATAGAGACACAAAACAGACTCATGCCTCAAACACTTTATTTTATCAGATTAGACTCTGATTGAAGTTTTAGATGCTGAGAGTTTTTTTCATCACTGTACTGATATTGAGACTCAGTCTTGCTGCAGTGTTTTTTGTAGGAAATAAAAGCGCGAGCAGGTTCTCACAGGTGCCTGGCGCCCGGACCGTGCATTAAAGCTGTGCTGGAGTCTCGCCGGCGACTCGAGTGTCTGTCTGCGTTCGATCGGAGTGTGTGACCTGACCTTCCTCCCTCGTCTCTCTGCCAGCAGTGTGTTCTCTCTCCCAAAGGACTCAAGCTGACCGCCATGAACCCGCTGACCAGGAAAAGCGTCTGCTATCTCTCTCTCTCTCTCTCTCTCTCTCTCTCTCTCTCTCTCTCTCTCTCTCTCTCTCTCTCTCTCTCTTGTATTAACTCTCTTTCATGCACACACACATTAAGCCTTATTTGTTCATCTCTCTCTTTCTCTCTTTCTCTTTTTCTCATTCACTCTCTTTCATTCACACGCACACACACACACACGCACACACACACACACACACACACACACACACACACACACACACACACACACACACACAAACATCCTTAATTGTTCATCTCTCTCTCTCTCTCTCTCTCTCTCTCTCTCTCTCTCTCTCTCTCTCTCTCTCTAATTCTCTTTTTCTCTTTCATTCACTCTCATGACACGCACACACACACCCACACCCACACACACACACACAAACATCCTTAATTGTTCATCTCTCTCTCTCTTTCATTCACTCTCTTTCATGCTCACACACACTAAGCTTTAATTGTTCATCTCTCTCTTTCTCCTTTTCTCATTCACTCTCATGCACACGCACACACACACACACACACACACACACACACACACACACACACACACACACACACACACACACACACACACACACACACACACACACACACACACACACACACACACACACACACACACACACAGACACACACACACACACACACACACATACACACACACACACACACACAAACATCCTCATCTCTCTCTCTCTCTCTCTCTCTCTCTCTCTCTCTCTCTCTCTCTCTCTCTCTCTCTCTCTCTCTCTCTCTCTCTCTCTCTCATTCTTTGTCAGATATGCCACTCGCTGGAATTCTAATGTACATCTTCATCTTCACTTCATCGCCACGGTACAAATAGGTGACTTCCTAGTGTTCGCTTCCAGACTGTTCTTTCCTCTTCATAAATCTTGCATAGACATTGGAAACCCACAGAACGCATGTTCATATTTCATTTCCGGCACCATGACGCATCTCCTCACATCGATATCGTTAGGACACTCGGTTTTCCGGTGGGTTCTGAGGAATCGGACACTTTAACCTCTTCTTCCATCTTATGTTGCCATAAGCTTAACTGGACCAGTAACTTACAAAGGACAGAATATATTACCGTTTCTACGGTAACAGCAGATTGTGTGGATTAAAAATCACTTGTACTCTTTGTACAGTAACCTGTTTTCTTGTGTATATTTCTCAACATTCATTGTAATCAGATATAAAATCTGACACATTATGTGTTATGCGTAAATATTAATGAAACAGCACAAAATATAATGTTGTATTCCTTACCTAGCGTTAAGGGCTATGCTTTGCTAGACTAGCTGGCAAGTTATAAAGCATCAAACAGCAATCTAACTTGCTACTTAGCTATGATGTGGTAGCGGGTAAGGTGTTAAATTACTGATTGGAAGGTTGTGAGTTCATATTTGTTCATGTCTGCTGGATGTCTGCTAAATCAAGAAACTTTTTTTTATTGTCATTTCAACCATATATAGCTGTTGAAGTACACAGTGGGGGTGGGCACAGTGGCTTAGTGGTTAGCACGTTTGCCTCACATCTCCAGGGTTGGGGGTTCAATTCCCCCCTCCGCCTTGTGTGTGTGGAGTTTGCATGTTCTCCCCGTGCCTCGGGGGTTTCCTCCGGGTACTTCGGTTTCCTCCCCCGGTCCAAAGACATGCATTGTAGGTTGATTGGCATCTCTGGAAAATTGTCCGTAGTGTGTGAGTGTGTGAGTGAATGAGTGTGTGTGTGTGCCCTGTGATGGGTTGGCACTCTGTCCAGGGTGTATCCTGCCTCGATGCCCGATGACGCCTGAGATAGGCACAGGGTCCCCGTGACCCGAGAAGTTCGGATAAGCAGTAGAAAATGAATGAATGAATGAATGAATGAATGAATGAATGAGTTAGCATCCATTTGCAGTTTGGAACAAAAAATGGAACAAAAACTTAAAAAGTGTGATTTTATCTTAACCTGGCAAATATTACCTTGGGGCAATTTTTTGTGTGGAGATGTTTCTGAAGAAAAATAAAGCTTAGGAGGAAGTAGAAGAGATCGTTGGTGCCTCTGGTGTATGTTTGTAACTAGTACATTTAGCATCTTTCCTAATCTGCTTTGGTGGCTCATCTGGTTAAGGCTCTGGGTTGTAGATTGAAAGATTGGCGTTTAAGCCCCAGTGCTGGCAAGCTGTCACTGGTTAGGCCCTTAAACCTCTATGCTGTATCATACCTGACCCTGTACTCCAACCTCCAAAGTTAGGATTTATGAATAAAGAATTTCACTGTGCTGTAATGTTTATGTGACAAAAATAAAGACTTTTATATTTTATTATTCGATTTTTATTCTATTTTGTTTGATATTGTAAAAGTATCCATCGCGCCTCGTTCTACATCCTTTCAGCTTAGTGTTCGGACAAAACCTCTTCAGATGCACAACTCTGAAGAGAAAAGGAAACAAGCTACGTACAGTACGTAATAATTATCTGACAGTTCACTCTGTTTAGTGGCCAAGCATTTCATCTCATGTCTAAAGGTGTGTTCAGATGGAAGCACTCAAGGTACGTTATAACTCATATTGCTAGAGAACAAGTTTGTGAGTTAATATTCAATGTTGCTCAGTAACAGAGGGTCAATACAGTAAGCAAACACACACACACACACACACACACACACACACACACACACACACACACACACACACACACACAAATGGCCACTCCTGATTGATGATCATGCTCCCTTTCCGCATTAGAAGGTCTCCAAATTAACTTCTGATTCATCCTAATGAAGCTTGACTGGAAACCGGTGTAAGAGTTACATAAGAGACACAAAGATGGACTGTGGATCCCGTTTTGGTGAATCACAGAGTTAAAAATTACGTTCTCAGCTACTTTCTTCACATCTGTCTGCTGAATTTATAGACAGATGATAATCCTGAAGACCAGAATTAAACCGACAGATAAATAAGGTTTGAAATCTGAAATCAAAATGAAGCAGTTTGACCTGTTCATGGAGACGAGGCGATGCCAATGTCAGCGTGTACTGCCCATAAAGGGATTTAACCGGGCTTTCACTGGGGTTTCACAAACCTCTTATGAGAAATGATTGTTTCCAATTGCTGTATGTATGGAAAACTGAAAACAGAGGGAACGTCTGGGAAGCCGTTCCTGCTTGAAGTACAATTCTCAGATGAATCATGGCTTTGTGTGTAAGGTTGAGCTAATATTTGATTTGTGGAGAGAGTGGACACTAAATGTCAAACTGATACGAATAAAGTGAAACCAGCTAACGGGCAGAAGAGAACCTTGAACATACCGTCAGAGCGATATGATATTGTGCCAAAGCATGTGGCTTTGACTGAATTTTCAGCAATATAGAAAGAATAACCATCAAACAAGCTACCGTCTGCGTAGCAGCACTTTAACCGCATCTTCAGCCACGTTAGCGTTTGAAGTTCGGTTGTTACCGAAGCCGGTGGTGGGATCGGGGTTCTTCTCCCCGCTGCCTGGCACGAGGTAAGTGGGTGGGGTGCCTTTCTCTACCCGCTGTCTGGCTGTGTCCAAGGAGCCACGCTTTTGCCAGGCCTCAATTATGGGGGAGTCATCCAGAACACGCTGAAGCAATTACGGCCCCATATAAATCAATAAACTGCTGCTGCTGCTGCTTTAAAAACGTGATCTGATCCCTGCACGAGCTGAATTCAGCTTCATTCAGGTCTAGATTTGATTTCTTTTCCTCTCCCTTTTTCTTCGAGGGTCTGTGTTCCTTGGCAAGGCCGTAATTATATTTATTACGTGCAATATTACATATAGTCAAAATATACTTTTCAAAAATCATTACACATATCAAGGCATGCGCTTATTACAGACAAATACAGCTTCAAAAGCACAGGCTGCGTTTGTTTCTCTTTGGGTGACATTAATCCTGGTGTTAAGGCCTCCATTTTGGAGTGTGTACTGTTACTGCAGGAAGGGAATGAGCCTGAATCCCTAATGAATCATTATTATTACTCAGTTTACAATAAATAGCATGTTTAAGATGAGATAATGGATGACTATGAAATTACAGGAGCCATTGGGGTTGATTAGAATGACTTTAAATCTAATTTTCTACTGTACTAAAAGTATCAGTCTAGAAATTTCTCCTGCAATCTAAATATGCTTCACGGTTCCTAAACATCACACATGGTGCCATATTTGAAATTAAATCTCCACTCAGATAATAGCAGAAACTAATCTTTGTCTTTACCTTCAAAAATAATTATTATTACAAATAATAATCAACAAATTTACTGTGTGATGGCTTCAGGATGTACTGTGTGAAGAAGGCGAGCCAAATGAGGCATCGTGATGCTCTGGGCAATGTTCTTCTGGGAAACCTGCATTTATGTGGATCTTACTTTGACCTACCTAAACATCGCTGCAGATGAAGTGCACACCTTCAGCAGGATAATGCTTCCTGACACACTACAAACTTTGTTGAGGAACATTATAAAGAATTCAAGGGTATGTTTACAGCATTTGGCAGATACCCTTATGAGGATAAAACTGAGCAGTTGAGGGTTAAAGGGAATTCCTCAAGGGTCCAACAGTGGTAGCTTGGTGGACCTGGAAAACTCACAACCTTCCAATCATCACTCCAACATCTTAATAGTGTGATGGGATGTGATGAGAATGAGATGTGTTGCAGAAAATCAGACCCATGGAGGCTCTACCTTCCAACTCACAGGATACCACAGCACACCTTCAGAGGTGTCATGGAGTCCATGCCTCAACAAATACTGTAAGAGCCATTTTGGCAGAAGAAGATGGACAGACACAAGATTAAACATGTGGTTATGGCTGATTGATATAAGGCATTCAAAATACAATTATGTTCATAACAAAGACTTTCAAGTATCTGAAACCTTTGGAAATTTGCTAGAACCATTGAGCGTATTACTCGTAAGAAGAGGACAATTTTACTGCAAGCTGTTTGGACGTGTCGGAAGGAACAGTTTTTCACAACTGCAGCGGAAGAACTTTCCCAAGTACCACCAGGCATCTGCGCTGTCGTTAGATGTCACTTAGTGCTAAACATTTCAGCTTAATACCTTTTGGCCTCAGCCAGGAGGTTAAGACATGGCCTTAGACGGGAATTTCCACAAGCAGAGGAGCTGAGTACTTTTAAACATACACAGAAATGGTTAGAACAATATGGTGCAATGAATCTCACAAACTGAGGTCCGAATGAAAGCACCACGCGTAGAAAATAAAGGCGCTTCAAATTTTCTGCATGGACAAGTGAACAAGAATACCTTACAAAATATATATATAATAAACATAAACAT
>NC_062536.1:18287860-18315360 GCF_022655615.1 Tachysurus fulvidraco
TAACGATAGACCTTATGTGCTAAAGTGCCCTCTAGGGTGTCCTAACGATAGACCTTATGTGCTAAAGTGCATTCTGAGTTGTCTGTTTCATGGATAAAGCTTGTAAAAATGCCCTAGTGGCTGGTTTTAAAGAACTGTGATGAAATACCCTCTTGGTGGTCATTCTAGTGAAAAAATATATGCGAAGAAACATCACAAAGTGCCCTAATGGGTGCCTTTATGGTGGAGATAATATGATGCCTTGCCCTATGGGCCTCCCTAAATGCATGAAACTGAGATGATGTGCTCTGTTCATGAGAAAACTGCCCCTCTAGTGTGTCTGTATGGAAGGAAAAAGCATGAATTAATTCCCTCTAGGTGCCCTTTTCATATCAGATGTCTGCAGATGCTGCTGTCACTGTTCAGTCTATATAAGCAAATCTATGATTTTAGAAAAGTGGCACATGGAAAAAAAAGTTAATAACTAAAGAATTTAAAACACTTGTGCCACTTGTGTCTCCTGTCCTGTCTTTTTGTTATTAGATGTTTGATAATCACACGCTCTTTGTCTCTGTAGTGGAAACGGTACATGATTTGTGATGGCAGTCCAAACCCGGCTGTTCAACCCGAGATCAATACCTTCATCACTCTGTGGAAGGAGGACCCAGACGTGGACATCCAGACCATCCTAAAACAATGTGTTTTGGCCTTGCGAGTATGAGAGCCAATTATTAGATTCTCAGATATGAGCTAGATACAGAGCTTTTGCACTGGAGCAAAAAAAAAAAAAGACCTTGTGTTGCTTTTCTGGCTTTAGCTAACTGATGAACTGGAGCTTGTTTTGAGTGAGGAAACTGAACCCGGGATTATTAAGGATCGTAAAAACACACTTCAGTCCCTGACGAGTCTCATCCATACCAAACACCAGGCGGCCGCTGAGGAGATCCTAAAGGTGAGAGTGCGGCAGGAGATAATATCATACTGCCTGAACAAACACAACATGGTGTGCTGTTATAGAGAAACAATCAGCAGCAGAGCTAACAGTACCAACCTGAAGGTGATTATTTTTCTATAACAGCACAACCCGAGCCGTGTTATTGCCCTTACACTGCATTAATATAAACCTGGGACACACTGCATTAATATCAACCCACTACTGACAGCTGCTTTTATAGAAAATGTATTCTCTCTCTCTCTCTCTCTGTGTGTGTGTGTGTGTGTGTGTGTGTGTGTGTGTGTGTGTGTGTGTGTGTGTGTGTGTGTGTGTGTGTGTGTGTGTGTTTCAGTCAGCTAAAGCTTGCTCAGACATCGAGACCGGGAACATGCAGAAGATCGTGCATGATGATAACGTCACTCTGTGCTTATGGGCTAACATAAAAAAAAATCCCCGGTAATACAGCTGCACTTCTTAATTTCATTTATAGCATGTATGACAGTAAGGGTAGAAAAATGTAAGTTAAAAACAAAGGCAACCTAGTAAAAAAAAAAATAGTAAAACATTCTCTAAATGGATCATTCATCGTTTTAACCTCTGAAACATACTGTAAAAAACAACAAGATTAAGCTCAGGCTTGATGCTAGTTCCAACAGCAGATTCTTTTTTAAAAAAGTGCACTTTCTAAGTGTCGACGTTCATCTTGTATGTTTTTTCCACATAGGTTTAAAGGGTACCATTTCGAGGAGGTGGGGCTAAGCTTTGAGCTTCCTAAACCACTGGCTATGTGTGACATCTGCGTACGGATCTTTCACACCCGCTACGATCACCTGAGCAACCTGAGCCTCTGGATACAAGCAGAGAATAAAAGTCTTGAAACCGAAGAAGAAGAAGAAAAAGAAGAAGAAGGAAGAGGAGAAGGTAAAGAAGATGCTGAGATGCTCAGTGAGACACCTAAAGAGCCAGAGGATGGAGAGACGAAGGGGGAAGACGAGGTGAGAGAAAGCGTGCAAGAAAAGGACGATCTGCAGTCACTTAAATCAGAAGGGAAGAAGGTAAGGAGTGAGAGTAAGAACTGAGGACATACTTCTTCAAAAGGAAGATACTGATATGGTGTGTGTGTGTGTGTGTGTGGGTTTCAGAGTAGCGTTAGTGTGCGCTCAGCTAAAGAGGGGAGGAAAAGTTCAGTAAAGCCACAGGAGGAGGTAGAGGATCATCCGGACAGCATCATGGAAGAAGGGACCACCACTGGAGAAGCAGAAGGTTGGAATCAGAAATAATTTCACACTTGGTCCTTATTTAGGGGCAGGGCTCAGTGATAAGGCTTTTCTTTTTGTAAAGCTCCAGTTCTTCAGATCTTCTACATGATCTTCTGCTGTTCTTCTGTAATCCATCAGCCTCAAGATTCAACTCATTCTGTTTTAATGAGATGCTTTTCTGCTCACCATGGATGTAAAAAGTAGTGATTCGAATGACCATAGCCAACCAGTCTGGCCATTCACTTCAGATCATTCTTTTGTTTTTCCCAGGAGATCAGAAGTTTCTGATTCATACCGACATCCCATGGCACAATCTCTTGACCCGTCCCTGTAGGATGTCATGGGTTACTGTATGTTGCTGTTGTTGCTAAATGATTGGCTGATTGGATAATTAAATGAATAAACAGATGATAAGGCTGTCCCTTTCCCTGACATCATGACATCTCAAGAAGTTAAACCAAGCACATCAGTCAGGAAACAGAGCTGAGAGCTCTCTGGGTCTTAAAAAATCCTCACAAACATGAAGTGCATTTCATTGTGTTAGCGTTAGTAGGGATGTGGAAGCTTAGTGGTTAAGGTTGTTGTAAGCCACTCTGGATAAGGGTGTCTGCTAAATGATGTAAGTGTAAATAGTTGCTTATTATTTTTGATAGCAGTATCATCCTTGTAGCTATGGCTCTTATACGAATCCCTTAATACTCCCCAGACGAGGCTGAACCTGAACCCACTGTCACACAGCCAGTGACCATCAGCCCCAAGGTGTACATCGTGGATCTGTATCGGTACACGCCACTGGGCGGAGTCTACTACTTTGACCTTTTCAAGCTACCACCCCAGACGCTCACCATTAAAGGCTGGGAGACGACAGAGGTGAATATCCTCCAAATAACGCCCTCAGTGATAGAATTTAAACAAGTGTTTACATGTTCATGTGCCCACAGATACTGAAGACCCGTCTCCAAGTCTTCCCTTATCCCTCAGACCAGCATAACAACTCTGTGTCAGGGACGCTGGAGGAAAACACGACACACACATACCCACCTGTAGGGGTCACTGTGGTTCTGCCCGAGTCTGTGATCTTCATGCAGGAGCCACAGGTGGCACGATGGGACCCAATAGGTAATCTGATACGATAAATAATTAAACCACTGACTTCTTGGGGCTCTTTAACTCTATTACATTCTATTGTAAAACATACAAAGTAAAGAAAGGAGTCTCCAGTGTCAGAGCTCTGTAACAGTTCAACAGGAATACCATCAGAACTTCTGTATTTTTTGTCTTGTTAACTTGAGAAAACAAATAAATTAAAGATCACTTATGGCTGCTTTAACATTCCAGAACAAGAACTAACTTGTTTTGCAACGTTAATTGTAGCTCTAAACAGATCAAAATTATAATGTGTCATTTTTTTATTATTATTATTATTAATAATAATAATAATAATAATAATAATAATAATAATAATAATAATAATAATAAAATGTAAATTTTGGCGTAAGAATTTACTTTAAAATGTTTTTAAAGTAATAAATTGAGTTGTGGATTTGTAGTTTATATGAATTTTAGACTTTAATACAAAAACTATATTAATTTTTCTATTTATATTTGTTTGTTTGTTTGTTTGTTTTAATTAGCCATTTTTAAAGGATTTCCCCCCATACGGCCAGTTAGGAAATTCTTTTGTTTTTCCCTGATTCTTTCTTGTGGATTCATATTTCACTTCAGCACGGTGTAATTTGGATTGTAGGTCAGCACTGGAGGACGGACCGCATCACCGAGACGTCATACAACAGCGAGACCCGCAGCATCTCCATTAAGATGGACTCTTTCTACACCTTCACTCTGCTCCAGGAGACGCACATCAACATGCCGTTTCAGCACTGGGAGCTTCGACCTCAGGGTCAGGACTCAGTCACCCTCACCATCATGACAGCGTTCACCAAAGTCAGCATCGACGTCAAGGTAAGTAGCCGACAGAGTGCAGGGACGCGCTTCATGTCCAACGCAGGACGCTCACTGTGTATTCTTACTGTATAACGACCTACAATTAATGACACGTGGAACTAAAAGCCACCCGTCATAATTATATATAGCATGAAAGAAATCTATGATTTGAAATGTCAATTCAAATGACTGGAAAATATGAACTAAATAATAATACAATAATAAAATGGTATTAGATTTTTTTAAAATAATATAATAAACTAAAATCCATAAAGAATTTCATTAAAAAATATTATTTAAATGCTCATTCTTATAAACAGGTGCCAATACTTCTGGAGTTGAAAGGGGAAAAAAATCAATCATGCTATTATCTTTTTCGTTAACGTTTACGTTTAGCTTGGATGGATATAAAGTTTTAAACCTTTTTTTTTCAATCAGGGGAATCAGTGTATGCTACAGATGGAACAGGCTCCTGGACTAGACCATATCCTGGGTAAATGGATGAGTCTCGCTGCTCTACAGTCAGCTATGAGACGCGCGGGTGTTAACGTGTTCGTTAACGAGTATTCGGAGAAGTACGTCACAGTCAGTGCCAAGGTAATCATGCTAACGTGTTTGTATTCACGAGTGACGAATCATTTCTATTAACTGAAAGTCAAGAATCAGAGAGATGTGATTTGTTTAGGACCCGCTGATAGAGCACGCCGTGTACGAGCAGATGGCTTTGGTGTCCTCAGCTTTCGCTTTCTCTCGGAGTCAGTGGAACGCTCAGTGCGGACAGGAACATCTCGTCCTCCAGGTACAAGCACACACCCACCAGTGGCATAGCCATAATTACTAATATAATTACTTATAATTACTATATGTCACCATATGATATCATAGACTCATTTGCACAGTCATTGATTCACAGATTTTCAGAATTCACTTTTATCAAGTGTAGAGAGTTAAGAAAAAGCGATAAAGAAAGAACATCATGCATTAGTCATTGGGAAAAATGGAGCTCACTGATTGGTTGGTGAGAACACCATGGTATCGGTATCTTTTTTCTTTGGGCAAGTGGAAATGAAGAGGTTTCTGCCAGCCCTGATTTTTAGTGACCAAAGACTTCACACCTCTCATAGGCATGCGAGCACCTGGAGGCGGGGCCTGTACCACAGGAGGCATGGTCTCTGTACTTGCTCGGCGCTCAGCGGAGTCAGCGTTTAAAGATGACCGAAATGAGTGACGGGTTCTCCTCAGAGCTGGCCGAGGACTCAGAGTTCCACTCAACGTTTCTGCACATGCTCAGAGACGTCATCAGCCCGTTGGGGCGAGACAGATCAGACCACACCCGCTACCTTTTTGTTGATACGGTGCAGAGATTGCTGTGTTCTACACGCTTGCTCACATTCTCCTGAGCTCTTATCTCACCAAATTAATCATGATTATATATCTTCATGTATCATCACATACCTGTACAGGAAAGGAAAAAAAAAACCCTATCTATTTTATATTCGTTGCTTGATTTGTATGTTTATGCCCAATAACTATGTTAACGTCAACTACAGATCCCCTGATGGAAAAAAAACAAATAATGAATGAATTGTGTCCATCACTTTTTTTTTATGAAGGGTGCCAATAATTTTTTTTCCTTTATCAGCACAGACCGATACAGTATATTAGTACGATGTTTAATCTTGGGTTTCCTTTCATCGAATAAGAAAACATGAAAGTGGTTAAGAAAGTAATTACCACTACTCGAGATGTGTGACGGAAAATATTTCTCCTTCACTGGTCTTAAGAGTGTACAAACCTTTGTCCTCAAGCTCACATGCTTTTACTTTAAATATACAAATAAAAAAAAAGATAAATAATGGGTATAATAGATTTACACCCCTGGATTTTTTTATGTAAAAAATTAATTAATAAAATCATGTTTTTCCAACCTCGACGTAATAATTACATGGGTCCTTTTTTCTTTTGATATTCAAAGCTCACTAGCAAACAGATGAAGGTCTTCATGATTAGTGGTTAGCATGTTCACCTCACACCTCCAGGGTTGTGGGTTCGATTCCCGCCTCTGTCTTGTGTGTGTGTGGAGTTTGCATGTTCTCCCCGTGCCTCGGGGGTTTCCTCCGGGTAATCCGGTTTCCTCCCCAAGTCCAAAGACATGCATGGTAGGTTGATTGGCATCTCTGGAAAATTGTCCGTAGTGTGTGAGTGTGTGTGAGTGAATGAGAGTGTGTGTGTCCTGTGATGGGTTGGCACTCCGTCCAGGGTGTATCCTGCCTCGATGCTAGATGACGCCCGAGATAGGCACAGGCTCCCCGTGACCCGAGAAGTTCGGATAAGCAGTAGAAAATGAATGAATGAATGACTCGCACCCGTTATAAAACACTGTGCAATATTTTTATTTTTAGACTCATAAAAAGTGTTCGATTGGTTTCCACTTAATTGTTGTACTGTATGCTGAAAGTTCACGATGTGTGTGTGAAACCTGCCATTTTAAGACAGGTGTGTAAACTTTTTATACGTTGTACAACCTTGAAATTTAAATCCAGAAATGGCATAAAAACGTATACAATCCCTCTAAAAATTAGGAATGTAGGCAAAATAGTGAACTGAGGAAAAGGTTAGTAAATGGGATCTTTTAATTCAATCAATCCCTCACCAACAAGGTTAAAACCTGAATCCATATCAGACTGGAGAACCTGGACCCAGTTTTGCTTTCAGAAAAATTCTAATTCACTGATTTTATACCAAGAACAAAAAAGTACAGAGAAAGTGTAGATGAGGGGGAAAAACATTTAAAAAAATAAACACACATTAAAATCCACATGTCTGATATCCAGAGCAAGTGGAATGTATTATCTTATATTATTAACTTTATTGTGTAAAAATTAGTTTTTCCTCCCCATCCTTAAATCCATGACAGTGCACATTAAACCAAAAACCTTATAATAGTAATAAAAAAGTTTGAAAATTTGAAGCTGAAGAAGAATAAAATTTGCTCGTACATTATTGAAACCCCATTTAAACTCTCACGAAAGAACTAAACTTTAAAATAATAAGTAATCATTTCAAAGTCTTTTTTTTTGTTTTTTTTTTTGGTTTTTTGGAACTAATGTTCATTACTCCTTCAACAGTCAGTAAAAACATGGATATCATCATAATGTTCAACATCGATATCATCATAATATTTTTAAAAAGGTAGCCGTTTCAGTCCATGTCCAGAGAATCAGCTCAGGAAGTTTCAGTCTCACTTAAAACATTCTCATTATATAATTGCTAACTGTGGGGGGGGGAAAAAAAGTGTACTTGGTCATACTTTTCCTCCATGCAGTTGATTTGCCGTTTGAAAAAAATGCGTCATGATTTCTTGGATGCTATTAGCCTCCCACCCACTAGGAGTCTGATCATGTTAAACAGGAGGCTGACCGTTGTGCCGGAGCCCTGTGTAGGGCCAAAGAATCTGCTGGATGGCCATCCAGGAGTCACCGGTGCCTACAGGAGCTGCATCAGCAGCCGGTTGTATCAGCATCTTGCCCAACACCGCTACGAACGCGGCCAGCACCACCATCAATGCCGCCCAGGTGCAGACGCCTTTGGGAGCCTCAGGGAGCTCAGGAGGAGCCGATTTCACTGCAAAAGGTGAGGCCATTTCAGTTGTAGGACTTGGATTGCTGGTCGGAATGGGACTCGAATCGCTGTTTTGGAAAGAAAACACCATAACATGAACAATTGCTATAAAGAAATAGTGGAGATGGTTGAGTTTTTGTACCGTTATAGCTACACAGCAAAAGCACAAACAAGCATGAGCCTCACAATTTCCATGCAGCTCGCATGCACCAGCTCCATTCAGTCTTCGGTACAGCGTGAGAAAGTGTGTAAGAAAGTGTGCGTGTGAAAAGTGTGTTCGACGTAACTTGCGCTTGGACCATCGTAACTCATGACTGCTGAAAACTACTTTTCTTGCTAGAAAACTACTTTTCCAAATCTATAGAAAGATATTTTTTGAGAAAGCTACAGCTAGAAAGCATTTAGAAATTACAATGCAAAGCTCTTATATACAGTAATATAACACCACACAAATTAAACTAGCGGACATGGGTTAAAATGACAGGATTCCTGAGAGGATATTTTTAAGCCAGATATATAAATGTTCATGACCCTCAGTGCTAATGCTGGCTAGGTAACATACCTCAAAATCCTCTCAGACGTTTCTAGCTGACAAGCAGATTATAGCTAAGATTTCTGTGTAAGCTAGTCAAATATCTGCTCAACTAATTTTCACTCTGCTTTTGGCTAGGAGGCTAACTAATGTAATCTAAATAGACAAAAATGTCCGAAAGGATTTTTTAGGGCTTGTATTCAAAATCTCCATAGCTAACTATCTTAATTAAACTAAATAGACATGATTTATATCTTTAATTAAAGCCTTTAACGTTAGAAAATTATCCAGTTACCTGAGAAATGCTAAACTGACAGGAATTATAAAAGGAAAGACTAGCCAGCTAGCTAAATTAAGGAATCTTGTTAATAGCTTTTGGTCGTTTATATGTTTTTTTTTTTTTGTCAGTGTTTGATTATAAATAAAAAATTGATCATCTTTACTGCTAAAGCTAGCCTAAAAGAACCTAATAACTAATAAAAGCTGTTACTCTGACTAATAAAAACTGGTCAGAGTGTCTTCAGAAAATGTTAAGTATCCATTGCTAATGCTAACCAGCCATCTGAATGAACAAAACTAGACTGGATTTCTGAGAGAAGATTTAAAGTCTCTCCATTAGCTTCCCTGTGCTAATACTAGCCACCTAGCTAAATGAAGCAAACCTGATAGAATCTCCAAATTGGGTTTGTAAACATCGGACATAAGTATCTATTTTAATTCCAGCCAGATAGCAGAGTCATGTTAACCCGGCAGGATCCACCAGCTCATTTTAAAAATTTTACATAACTTGGATAATAATAATAATAATAATAATAATAATAATAATAATAAATGTTTGCTGCTAATGATTGCTAAAACACGTTCTGCAGATAAGGTTTCTCAGATGATTTTAAACTAAACTGACAGGAAAGACATAGGAATTGCTATATGCATCATGCTAACACGATTAAACTTCACATTTCGTCCTGATTGATTAGACGTGCAAAAATTATTATAGTTTAAAAAAATAAAAAACCTGGAACACACACCACACAGAGATGATGCATTAAAAAGCAGATGAAAATACAAGAAAAAGCAAGAAAAAAATAAAAGTGGACTGAAATCATGCTGTAAAAGCGATGATCCATGACGCTTTCAGGCGAAAGCTAAAATAAACAGAGAATTTCCTCACTGTAAGGTTACTGATCATGATGGAGTTTTGTTTTTAAGGAAAAGTTCACCCCGAATTAGTTAGCAGTTAACACATTAAAACCATGGTATCTTTTCTCACTATTTTCCACCATCCTTCGTGGTGTTATTGAGAAACACGGTGGAGAAGGTGGTGCAAAATGTTCGACTAAACGTTCCTGAATGTTGCGTAGCATATCTATACGATGCGGTTATACGGAGTTACCCCAGAGTCTCGACACCGTGTACAGATGAGGAGGTGAAACAGCTGTAAATAAACTAAAGCACCCAAACACACCACAATCAGTAGGAGGTCGAACGGCATTGTGGGCAACGTGGGAATAAAATGATGCCCGTATGCCACTGGATATAAATAATATACTGTAGTTCTAAATATAGAGAGATTCAAGATGCTTAAGTTGTTCAGGGTGAATTTTTCCTGATACTAAAACTCATTTCTGAGTGTTCCTGTGGCCTTCAAGTGTTTTTACATGTAACTCCTTGCAGAGAGAGAGAGAGAGAGAGAGAGAGAGAGAGAGAGAGAGAGATGAACAATTACAGTAAGGATTGGTGTGTGTGTGTGTGTGTGTGTGTGTGTGTGTGTGTGTGTGTGTGTGTGTGTGTGTGTGTGTATGAGAATGAAAGAGAGTGAATGGGAAGAGAGAGATGAACAATTAAGGCTTAGTGTGTGTGTGTGTGTGTGTGTGTGTGTGTGCACGCATGAAAGAGAGAGAGAGAGAGAGAGAGAGAGAGAGAGAGAGAGAGAGAGAGAGACAGAGCAGACGCTTGCATCGTCGGATAGCTAGCTATGCAGTTAGAAAATAAATAAAGGAGCAATATTCTAAATAATAATATAAATAATATTATATAATACATGATATATGATAATATAATCGTAATATATGAAATATGATAATATAATAATCAGTTTTGTCTCTAATTACTCAAATATTAAAAAATTAACCCATTAAAAATTAACCCATAAATGAAAAAATGAACCCAAACTAACACTGCTGAAGATTTGTAAAGTTAGCGCAGACAGTGGAGACTCCTCCAGTGGACGTTACATAAACATCTAACAAAAAATCTCCATGATCCTGCGATTGAGTTGTTACTATGGAAACAAGCTATAGGATTGTAAAGCGGTAACTATCTCGAGAGCCGCTGTCACAGGAAATGAATCGACAACGCCGAGTTGTGAAATAACAAAACGGTATCGTATTTCATTCCAACAAATATTATAAAAGACTATATTACATTTTAATTGTGATCACAGCTGCACTTCATTTAAACAAATCATTTCCAATGGATTTCCCTTCATAGTGGCTGCTCGAAAGCAAGAAAGCTACAGAGAGTCAACCTTTTTAAGCAGGTCAAACCAGGACCCCAGTCTCAGTGAAGCTGATGATACAAAACGTAAAGTACAGAAATTGACGGATGACGTTTTTTTGGGACGTCAGAAGCAGGCGGCGGCGGTGGCGGCTGGAGTTTCCGGGAACTTTCTTACCTATTCCTAAGAGCGTGAACTTCTGTCTCAGCGCAACTAATAAAACGCTTTAGAGGCAGCCGCTGTGTGCCCTTTCCGAGCACGTTCCTGTGAAGCATCACAAACACACACACAGAGTCCCAAAGTGCTGAGATGAAACCAAAACCTAATCTTAGTCTAATGTCACTTGTTCCTCTGCTCACTCAGGGTCTGAGATGACGTATTTAAAAATAAACCGATGGCAAACTTTTCACTTCCTGAAATATACACAATTAAACAGAATGCTGTCCATTAACACCTGGAGTCCTACTACATACCTGGGTGACCGATGACCCAGCTTCTCCATCCCTGCGTCCATGACATCTTTAGCCTGTGGATTTAAAACACAGCTGGTCACTCTCTCTCAACCGAGCTTCAGACTCTCTCTCTCTCTCTCTCTCTCTCTCTCTCTCTCTCTCTCTCTCATTAAAGCTTTAGACTCACTAGCTCTCTCCGTCTCTCTAAATCCATCTGAAATTGTTTAAAAGCTCTGCACATTTGATTTCTCACCATGTCAGTGGGAGATGACGCTCCGGCGCTGCGCGGTATGGCGGCTATACTGACGCGTCGGGCTGCCACCTACAAACACAAACCGCTTCATTAAAAGATCATAAAAGTTAAACTTAATAACGTCTTATATATTTAATACACCAACATAAGAGCGCTGGTGATTTCCTGGATTCTGATTGGACAGGAGGTGTCAAATACTCGTTTCTATAGTAACAGCTCCTTGACAGATACAGTATGTGTGTGTCTTACAGCTTGACCTCAGACACTGGAGACTCATTTCTGAAACAAATCCACACGTTCTGTCCAATCAGAACTGAGCATTCAGCAGCACCATAATATAGTTTTTACTGAAACAGTGTCATCACTCGCAGTACGGTTGTTTTGTACATGTTTTGTCCACGATGCCGTTCCATCACTCGCCTTTAAATCTTGAGCTCACCTTGTAAAATTCAGCGCTGACCTTTTTCTTCCTGAGCTCATCTACAATGAGATAAAAGGCAAACTTTTATTTATTTATTTATTTATTTTAATTATTATTCAGCATGTGTTCTTCTGGATTAAATGCATCTCGGTGTAAATAAGGATTATTAATTAATGCTTCAATACTCTGAGCTTTTTGCTTTTATACGATTGGGTAGAGGGGTGATGGGGTCTGTACAGTACAGTGTTTAATCCATTATCAACAAGTGTACTGTGTGTGGGCGTGTGTTACCCCGGTCGGTGTGTGAGACAAAGGTCCTTTCTTTCTGCAAGTGGTTCTCTCGGAGCTCCAGCAGCTCCCCATGTTCTTTTGTATACGTCCGCCTCAAGTTCTCCACATGTTGAATCATCACCTCTATCGCTTTCCCCATCCGATTCTCCTACACACACACACACACACACACACACACACACACACACACAGTAATCCACAAGCTACCAATATTAATTATTTTAAATAATGAAAATGGCACCCTCTTCTTCCTCCTTATGAACACAAACATTCTGGAAACGTTTTATTTAGGTTATCTAC
This sequence comes from Tachysurus fulvidraco, assembly GCF_022655615.1. Lineage (NCBI taxonomy): Eukaryota > Metazoa > Chordata > Actinopteri > Siluriformes > Bagridae > Tachysurus > Tachysurus fulvidraco. Next base: position 18,300,344 of record NC_062536.1, read on the forward strand.
TAACTTCTACTAACCTCAAGACAGTACGGTTTTAACAAAAGCGGCAGTCAGCTAGCAAGACACGTTTGAACCAGACCTTTATTTATTTTATTTTAAATGGATAATCATCTGATCTGGTTTGCAATGCAGATGATGCAGGGGGACGAGGGACGTTTACTACAGGTGAGGAGACGGACACTGATGGGGATGATGCTGAACGTTTAACACTGATCGTTTGATACGTGGTCCTTCACCAGCATCAGTGCTTTAGGAACTTTAGGATGAAAGGAGGTTTAATGGATTAATCAGGATTAGCCCAAGCGCTCAGACCTGGTGAATGGAGCCCAGCATTTCAGAGCGACTGGCCACTCGGGTCACGGACTGCAGCAGGATGTCCAGGTTCTTCTGCAGTCTCTGAATGATCTCCAGTGAGGGGTTATCATCTCCACACAGAGGGATCAGTGCCTGAGAACACAAAGCTTTAAACACGGCTCAGCACAACACACCTCCTCTTTCATTCACTCCTTCATATTCTTTCATGGCTTTCAGTCCTTTACACTGTATACACACACACACACACACACACACACACACACACATACACACACACACCATACAATCCTTCATTCTTTTGCTCTTCGATTCAATCCATCCATCCCTTTTCTTTTATCTCCTCTCTTTCTTCCCCTCACTCTTTGCTTCATTCACTAGTTTTTATTTGTCTCTCACCTTTCCTTCTATTCCGTCTCCCTTCATCCTCACACTCTTCCTTTCTTACTCCAGTCTCTTTCCTCTCTCCATCCAACTTCTTTTTTTTCCGTCAACTTATTTTCCCCTCACTGCATGCCAAACTTAACCCTTTACAATCAATCAATACAAATCCTTAGACTCCGCCCCTCACTGCACAACAAACTTAACCCTTTACAATCAATACAAATCCTGAGACTCCGCCCCTCACTGCATGCCAAACTTAACCCTTTACAATCAATACAAATCCTGAGACTCCGCCCCTCACTGCACACCAAACTTAACGCTTTACAATCAACACAAATGCTGAGACTCCGCCTCCTCACTGCACACCAAACTTAACTCTCTACAATCAATCAATACAAATCCTGAGACTCCACCTCCTGACTGCAAACCAAACTTAACCCTTTACTCACATTCATACCGTTAGACATCCTTACATTGTTATTTGAATTGTTACACACACCATACACACCTTTACACTCACCATCACTAAATAATGAGTTCACACACACACACACACACACATACACACACACACACACACCTGGAGCAGACCCTGACAGCTGGACACTTCTTTGCGGACGTTCTCTTCGGCCAGGTTCCGCGAGCGCTCCTCCAGATGAAGTCTCTTCTCCAGAGTGAACATGTCACAGCGGTGACTCAGAGACAGACGGAGAAACTCGGCCTGGTACCAAACACAAACACACACAAGTTCAACATCCCACACACAAACACACACACACTCCAGTGGGCAGCTGAACGACTGCAGTAATGAATGAATGAATCTCACCTCGATGTCTTTTTCACTCTGAGTCAATCTGCATGGAGAAGAACACACTCCATTTGTTTCCGTTACATCTGTACTTTACTCAACATTGCAAAAGTTACACCCCATCCCCACTACCCCCACCCTCGCAATCACCCCCACCTTTCACTTTCCCCTCTCTTCCTGCCTTCCTTTCTTCCTTCCTTCCTTTCTTCCCCTCTCAACCAGCACTACAATATTTCCCTCAGGTATTGTAAATCCAGCTGAAATTTTTTTAATTCAATTGTGGACAAGAAATCTTTTAATATTCAACGTCATAAAGGGAGCTCACCCGTCTTCCCTCAATGTCTCACCATCTTCAGTAAGAACACCTGAGGGAGAGAGAGAGAGAGAGAGAGAGAGAGAGAGAGAGAGAGAGAGAGAGAGAGAGAGAGAGAATGATTTAAATGTTTGAACCCCTGACCATTTGGTGCTTGGGTCATGATTATTAACACAGCACTAAATTAGCTCTAATGCTTTGGACCAATCACATTCATTCTAGGCTCAGGTCCTGTGTGCCAGCCAAGTGGTCGTCAATAAAGAATGAAAGCTTTGTTAGTGTTAGTTTTTGTTGTTGTGTTTTTTTTTTTTTTAGGTTGGTCTCCTGCTAAATAAACAAACATGTCAACAAAGTTTGACACTGAAATATTCCTGCATTAAATAAGTGCTAGCTTACATGAAACTGCTAGACAGCTAGTTCGGAGATGAGATGTGGCTAGTTTTGGCAGGTGAATATGGTCATTTTATAAATTTCTTGCTTTAAAGAAAATCATGAAAAAGAAATTGTTCTGCAGTCGTGACAAATTGAATGGTCCTTGGGACAGCACCGGTATTAGCATTGCTGTGAAAGAACAAATCTCTTTAGCATGCTTCATTAGTGACGTAAGAATCCGACGGATTGCTTCCAGGTTTTACCGTTTCTATCTGGAGTGTCACTGTCTTCCTGAGACCTCTGCTCTCCAATGGTCTCCATACTGCTGCTGGGTGTCTCCTGAGGGAAACAGGGTGCAGATCAGATGGAGATAAGACTGTGCATGTCTTCTTTTAACACACACACACACACACACACACACACACACACACACACACACACACACTGCATTTCCATCAGAGAATACTACATCCTGCTACAGGGTCAGAAACAGACTGCCCTAAAGAGAGACTACAAAAACAGACTGATGGAAAGAGAGAGAGAGAGAGAGAGAGAGAGAGAGAGAGAGAGAGAGAGAGAGAGAGAGAAGGAGAAGACCTGGGTAACACTAACAGAAATATCTACACTTTCTTGAGGGAGAGAGAGTGTGTTATGGACAAACACAGCTAGAGCAAGAGAGCGCGCGCGTGAGATTGAGAGAGTAAAATGGACAAACACAGCTAGAGAGAGAGAGAGAGACAGCTAATAACAAAGGAAACCATGAAGGAGAGAAAAAGCTATGGAGAGAGATGGGGACAGACAACTGAGTGAGACTGCTAGCGAGAGACACTGACACGCAGCTACAAAGAGAAACAGCCATGAAAAGGAAGGCTGGTGTAGAGAGAGACAGCCATGAGGAGAAACATCTATTAGGCAGAGCTACAGAGAAAAGAGAGAGAGAGAGAGAGAGAGAGAGAGAGAGAGAGAGAGAGAGAGAGAGCTACAGAGTGATTTAAAGAACTACAGGCAGACACAGACACAGCTAATGAGAGAGACAGCTACAGAAAGAGAGACAGCTAAAGAGAGAGAAAACTACCGGCAGAGCTACAGAGACAGCTACAGAGCGACACAGAGAGACAGCTACAGAGCGACACAGAGAGACAGCTACAGAGCGACACAGAGAGACAGCTACAGAGCGACACAGAGAGACAGCTACAGAGCGACACAGAGAGACAGCTACAGAGCGACACAGAGAGACAGCTACAGAGCGACACAGAGAGACAACTACAGAGCGACACAGAGAGACAACTACAGAGCGACACAGAGAGACAACTACAGAGCGACACAGAGAGACAGCTACAGAGCGACACAGAGAGACAGCTACAGAGCGACACAGAGAGCACAGCTACAGAGCGACACAGAGAGACAGCTACAGAGCGACACAGAGAGACAGCTACAGAGCGACACAGAGAGACAGCTACAGAGCGACACAGAGAGACAGCTACAGAGCGACACAGAGAGACAGCTACAGAGCGACACAGAGAGACAGCTACAGAGCGACACAGAGACAACTACAGAGCGACACAGAGAGCACAGCAACAATATTTCTGCACTTAAGAAATCCACATGACTGACACTCACCAGGTCTTTTTTAATTCTGTTCCTAATGGTCAGAGGGACAGATGCCCCGTTATCCTTCACTGCACTCGTACCTGTTGCCCCACTAGCTGCCTTGGAATTAACTGAAGGGGGAAAAATGGTAATAAACCACAGGAGTAAAAAGAAAGTTTTAAAACGTCCGTAAACAGTTAAAAAAAAAACCCTAACATCTTGTGATTTCCTCTGACCTGCTGTGGCCCCCTGCTGACTCGCCTCAGACATCGGTTCCTCTACCTCAGCTACAGGCAACAGACCACTCCTGAGGACAGAATGCACAAAAACACACACACTGAGTTATCAATGTGAATCAATAACCATATGAATGACAGAAGACACCAGAAGCGTCTTACCTTTCCAGTACAGACGGCACGTAAGAAATCTGATCCTGTGTCAGTTTCTGTAAGATGGAAATACCACAGCATGAATGATCGCGCACACACACACACACACACACACACACACACACACACACACACACACACACACACGTCTCACGTCTGACACATGGCTTCGTTTGTGTCCCGTTGTACGAGAGCTGATAATGTGCTGATATGCCACAATCTTCCAGCTCCCAGAGACAAAAAAAGTCTCAAAGCAAACATTTATTACATAATGTTAATAAGAGCTTCTGCTGCTGAGAGAGAGAGAGAGAGAGAGAGAGAGAGGGAGGTAGGAGGGAGAGAGAAGTGGGAGGGAAGTAGCAACAGAATGAGTCAGACTTTAGATAGATAGATGGACAGATAGATAAATAGATACATACAGTAGATAGAAAAGTGAAGGAGAGACCCATCCAAGGAAAGGAGCGAGACCGGAAAAGCAAAAGGAGAAGGAAGAAGACGGCTAAGGGAAAGACAATGAGAGAGCTAAGGGAAAGAAGAAGGACGAAGACACACACTGGGGAAAAAAAAAGATTTGATCCTCTGATGATTTTGTACGTTTTCCCACTGAGAATAAAACTTCTTGACCCACTTTGTTGCTGTGTTTTGGGTCATTATGCTGGGATGTCCATCCACGACCTGCCTAATGTCCATCCACGACCTGCCTAATGTCCATCCACGACTTATTCACGACCACCCTGAGGGAAGGGAATTGTTAAACCCTTGAATTTTGTTTTCATCTGACCACAAAACGTTCACCCAGTTCTCCTCTGAACCATTCAGGTGTTTATTGGCAAGTTCAGGCCTGTACATGTGCTTTCTTCAGCACAAGGACCTTGTGGGCGCAGCAGGATTTCAGTCCTTTGTGGTGTAGTGTGTTACCAAATGCTTTTTTTTTTACTTTGGTCCCAGATGCCTTGAGATCATTGACAAGATCCTCCTGTGTAATTCTGGGCTGATTCCTCACCGTTCTCATGATCACTGAAACCCCACGAGGTGAGATCTTTCTGGATCCCCAGGCCGAGGGAGATTGACAGTTTCTTCCATTCGCAAATAATCACACCAACTGTTGTCACCTTCTCACCAGGCTGCTTGGCGATGGTCTTGTATCCCATTCCATCCTTCTGTAGGTCTACAATCTTGTCCCCGAGAACCCTGGACAGCTCTTTGTTCTTGCAAATCAATTCATAGCTTTTTGAAACGCGTTTTTGTTATTTTCTCTCTCACTGTTAAAATAAACCTACCATTAAAATTAGGGACTGATCGTTTCTGTCAGTGGGCAAATGTTCAAAATCAGCAGAGCATCAAATAATCTCCCCCCCTCAATATAAGTAAAGGAGAGAGACAGTTAAGTAAAAGAGACATAGCCAAGAAAGAGTGAGAGAGACAGTTAAAGGGAGACATAAGTTAAGACACTAATACAGATAGACAGGAAGTGAGACAGATATACAGAGCTAGACAGATACAGATAGACAGACAGGTGTGCTGTTAATCATTTAAAAACACAATCCTTATATATCAGAGCTCCAGACACTTGTGATCCACGATTAAACAGTAAAACAAGCCTGCAAAGGAAACACAGTCCCCATCCACAGTGACTTTTCTATCAACACCCACTCGTTTTATTCTGGAAGAACATTACATGGAAACAAAGGCAAAACAGCAACAGTCTCCTGACTCCAGGAAGATCATATTGGACTATACTTCAGTTTCAAAATTTACATAAAACACCTTCAGAAAAAAAAAAAACGCTGTGAGTCAGAACATTAGCATACGGAGGAGAGCTTTATGATGTGTCCTGCTTTATGCTGCCATTCAAAAGTATACAGTGCAGCATAGCATGCAGCATACCGTGCAGTATAGCGTGCAGGAGAAACCGATGTGAACACATGAACACACTGACCAAGAAACTGCTGGATTCTGCTGCCAGGACAAACTACAGCACCTTCATATGATTGTCCTGGTGTTTAAATCTCTAAATGTGTCACAATTTCCTCGAACCATGACACTAACAGACAGACGACAGGACGGACAATCAGACATAGAAAACAGATAGTCAGAAAGAACCAGACAGACACACAGAGAAAAAGACAGACAACGAAAAAGACAGACAGACAACTAGACAGACATAGATGCAGAGAGAACCAGACAGACAGACAGAGAGACAGACAGACGACAGGACGGACAATCACACAGATAGAAAACAGACAGAGAACCAGATAGTCAGAAAGAACCAGACAGACAACTAGACACACAGACAGATAACCAGATAGACATAGAGTCAGAAAGAACCACAGACAGACAAACTGCAAACCAGAAAAACGGATGGGAAACCATTGTTGTCTACCACTGCTGACTTGACAGACAACTAGACGGGATGACAGACAACTAGACGGGATGACAGACAACTAGACGGGATGACAGACAACTAGACGGGATGACAGACAACTAGACGGGATGACAGACAACTAGACGGGATGACAGACAACTAGACGGGATGACAGACAACTAGACGGGATGACAGACAACTAGACGGGATGACAGACAACTAGACGGGATGACAGACATCTAGACGGGATGACCGACATCAGACCGATATTCAAATAGCTAGATAAACTGCTGGATAGAGTCAGACATCGTCCACCTGAACAGACACAAACAATTCGGTAAAGAAATAGACAAATCAATACAAAGACAGATGGACAGAGAGACAGAGTTAGCTTTCTTATACAGACAGAAAAATGTAGACACAGCTAGTCAAACCGACACAGGTTACATTTTCACAGGTTCAATCAAGCGTAAATGATTCATTAACAGATTAAAACGACTCGTTGGGAAGAAAGAAAAGCAAAACAAAACACAACCTTAGCAAAGGACAAATTTAACAGCATCGCTAATACAGTAAGACAGAAAGTGAGCTCTCACTCACCCTGAAAAAGCTCAGCTAGGCTAAAAGCTCTCTGTAGAACTGTGAACCACCAGTGTCTCTTAAACCCAATGAAGCTAATCGCTCACTTTTAAGTAAGTTTTAAGCAGTGAGAAAAAAGGATGACAGAAAAAAAAAAGCAGAAGTAGAAAGAGCGGGCTTAAAAAAAAAAAAAAAAAAAAAAAAAAAAAAAAGAGGAAAGAAGTGCCCTGTAGTTTAGAGCTTCATTCTGACTTCCTCCGACTGACCTGCTCTCTGATCATGCCGTTTGAGACGTCCTGTTCTCCTTCAGGTCCTGGTTCTTCCTCAGGACCCCTAAAGCAAGGCAGAAAGAATGAAATGAGGTTAAAGGAGAAGAAAAGTCATTTGTGAATTGTAGAATCAACCAGGATGCAGCTGGGCTTTACAGACAGCAGTGTGTGTGTGTGTGTGTGTGTGTGTGTGTGTGTGTGTGTGTGTGTGTGTGTTAACCGCCTGACAACAGGTGTTTGGTGGCCATGCAAAGCGAGACTTTAGCCACCAGTGACTAACCCCCTAACAAGGGCGAGTGAAGAGCACAAATACAGGCAGGAAAGGGGGGGGGGGGGGTGAGGGGGAGAGATTTTGACTAGCAAATGAGGCTGAGGGTGTGGAAGCAGCCACTGTACAGACATCCAGACTGAAACACACTCCGAAGCGGGCTTTAACTCAGGACTATACCCCGTTCTAAAGAGTCTCGTGTCACAAACACACACACACACACACACACACACACACACACACACACACACACACACACTAATAAAAAGAGTCTAAATGTATTTGAAGTGAATTGTGAAGTTATAATAAAGGCCTTACCTTCCCAGGGCAGGTGCATCATCTGGAGGAGATCTCACATCACCGGTGTGGGGGGGAGGGAGATCAGAGCGGAGAGGAGACGCTTCACCTGCAACTGGGTCAATTGTTGGAAATGTGATGTTATTTTAACATGTGGGTATGACAGTAGGTCTCTCTCTCTCACACAAACACATGACAGAGAAGGAAACACAAACACCACACAGAGAGAGAGAGAGAGAGAGAGAGAGAGAGAGAGAGAGAGAGAGAGAGAGAGAGAGAGAGAGAGAGAGAGAATTGCATACAGCAACATATTACACACACACACACTTCTTTTGTTTATATTTTAACTTATTAACCCTTGATCCTTTGCATAATATAAAACTTTTTGTATTATATTTATTATGTTCTATAAAGCTTCACCACATATACACACACACACACACACACACACACACACACACACACACACACCATGTGCATAAACAAACACACTGTCCACTTTATTAGGAACACCTGCACATTCGTGGAGTTATAGATCATCTGATCAGCATGAATATATACTCACATGTATACACACGGAGAGAAAAGGAGAGTGTTAGCAACACGATATGTGTGTGTGTGTGTGTGTGCGTGTGACAGATAGAAAGAAAGAAAAAAGATGTAGATAGAGATAGAGAGATTGCTGGAGAAAAAGAGAGATTCAAAGAGGCACAAAGAGAGAATGAAGAAAAAGGGTTGTATAGATTTGTCTATGCAGTCGAACGACACCACTTTATACTGACATGCAATAGACAGACAACAGAGAACAAAGAATAATAATAATTAAAAAAAAGATAATCACAACATTAACATTTTCCCCACTGTATAAATATATATTAACATCTAGAACAAGGGGTGATTATTTTGTCCAAACTCCTGTATACACACAGATATCCTCAGTGGCCACTTTATTAGGAACGAATGCATATCTATGTAGTTATCAGAACAGCCTACACATCCATCCATCCATCCATCCATCCATCATATGTCCGAATCTACAGCTCAGTATCTATACATACATATACACTATCTATCTACACCCATTACTACATCACTCTTCATTTTCATTCTCTCTCTCTATAGCACTCTGAGTCATCGTCTCTCTCCCTTTCTATAGATATAGACAGATTAATATATAGATATGCATGCGTGTGTGGGCTGTTCTGATATGTAGAGATAGTCGGAGAGAAGAGAGAGTCAAGGAACAGAGGAAAAAAACAAAAGAGAAAGATGCAGTAAAGGACATGGATGGAAAGATGGAGGGATGGTGTGATTTGTGGCACATTTACAAATCATTTCTGTAAAGTTTCGAACTCATCCGAGTAATCACTGAAACGCCCGACTCTTATTTCTGTAACCGACTGCCTACAACTGGATGACACATTGCTGTATGCTTTCTCTTAAATGCCACCGCAGTGACTGACTGATATTAATGTATTCTAGAGAGAGAGCTCTCACCAGCACACTGATGGTGGGGGTGTGAAAGAGAAGCATTGCAGCACACAGCCTGCTCGTGGGTGTCATCGGGCCCGCTGCATGCTGGGAATCTGGCTTCCTCCTTCACGGGTCAGAGAAAGAAAAAGTGAGAAACGATTTATTTTTGACTGTGTGCTTTTGGCTTGTCAATAGCTTGTGCTTAGTGTCATGCCGGTGACTACATCAGAGGAAAACACACCGGATTTGACTAAACTCAGTCTTTCGGGATGTGTAATAATTTAAGAAACACTTTAAGGTGTTTATTCTCTACAGCTGGTGTCCCACAAGGTGCTGTTTGAGGCCCACTGTTATTTATAAGATACTAGGAATGCAGTGTTATTAATACTAGTATCAGGGTCTGATCTTGGGCTCATTTACATGTTTAAAAGGGAAAAAAAAAAAGCTCAGACCATGTGACGCCACATGACTCAACCCTAGCGCCTCGCTTATAAACCACTGACGCGATCCGAACGAGTTTCAGTAACCGTTGTGGTGTATATCCACTAAACATGTAAAGGTAAGTGCACTGCTGATCATCACACATGAACATCTCATTCCAGATTTATTTATCCTCCATGTTCTGTTATAATGAGCTTTATGCTTCTCTTCTCGAAGGATTTCCACTAGATGCTGGAGCGTGACCGTACGGATTTAGAGTATTAGTGAGATCAGACACTGATGGAGGGATTAAACTGGGGGCTCCAGTATTGTTGGGTCAGAGTCAGGGCTCCGTACAGGACCCTCGAGGTCTTTCAGTCGAACCTTAACCTCCACACCATGTCTTCTTGGAGCTGTGTGTTTTGTGCACAGGGACATTGTCATAAATGAACAGGGTTTGAGACTCTTAGGGTAATATCAGTGAAGGAAAAATAGCTAGACACTACAGACGTTCTACACGACTGTGTGCTTCAGACTTTGTGGTGGAACTACAAATGGGTGTGAAGGTCAGGGGTGCACTTACTTTTGCAGCTCATGCATTTTACAACATTTTTTTTTTGAGTACCTGTTGAGGTTCAGCATGAGCCTCAAGTCCATTCTCATCAAGCAGAACATCTGGAATTAAGAAATAAACAAAAATATCGACATTAAATAATGATTTGAGTGTATACACACACACACACACACACACACACACAGTTGTCATGGAGACATTACAACTCCTTATCACTGGAGAACTCATGTGTGATGGTCGATCTGTACAATGCTAGATCTTCTTAGTACCCAAACCCACAGCACGTGGAAGTTCAAGAAGTAACAGAAGCAGAAACACCAGAGAAGGATGAAATCTGCAGCCAAAAATTCTTCCTGGGATTTAAAATACATTTGGAGTTTAGAGACTTTATTAAAAGAGGCTCGACTGAAGTGTTGGACACTTAGAAACTCTGAAACATCAGCACACGGTCTCCATTCTCCATGGAGGATGAGAGAAGAAATGCATATAAACATCTGCATGATTTACGTTACTGTGCTATGTGTCTTGTCGAGAGGCGAAATTTATTTATCCTTCTGTTAATGCCGAATCTGCATCAGTGGCTCTTCGGGTGGCACAACAATAAAATCTGACATCCTTTACTTTAAAGTGTGGTCTCCGATGTTTGAAAGCCAATGTTGACATAAAAAAAAATCTCCAAAACAAACACGCCACTAACCCAAATGGGTCCCACCCCTGTATCGATAGCTCCGCCCACGCATACATACGTAACCCAGGCAACTAACGGAAAGAAATGTGTCTTTATCATAGCTGAAGGGAAGAACAATACGATTGTAGATAAACAAACAAGCAAAAATGCCACACAAGCATAATCATGTAAAGGACAAAGGCATATATTAGTTCTGTGTAACAAAGCAAAACGTACGTTACTCACCTATCGAGAAGGAAAAAAACACCTCGGCGTCTTAAGTAAAGTCGGCCACATATTCACAGGTCGGAGTTTCCCGAGTCGATAACTCCTGAGCTAAACGCTGTTACTACACAAAACGCGGTTGTAGCTGCCTCTCTACATTACTACGATAGAAAAGAGGTGTTATTTGTGTAGTAACAGCGTTTAGCTCAGGAGTTATTGACTCGGGAAACTCCAACCTGTGAATATGTGGCCGACTTCCTGCTCCTTCAGTTCTCTCCAGCGCTGGAAAGCTGATCCTATATTAACACGTCCTACTTCTTGCCTTATCGTAAGCCTTTCTTTCTTTGTTTTTATCCTCCATGTCAATGTTAAAACCGCTTTCTGCTAATGTCACACATGCGCACTGAACACTCTCTCCGCACATATTGACAAGCCCCGCCCCTTTCTGCTCATTGGCTACACGTTTGTTTTGATTTTTGTTTATTATTCGGCCCGACTCAGATTTCTGAAGCATTTCTTAAAAATCGGAGACCCTAAATTTAATATTTACATTTTTGGTATTTAGCCCTTATTCAGAGCGGCTTACATTGTTTCGCATTTTTTATACAACAGAGCGATTGAGGTTTAAGAGCCTTGCTCAGGGGCCAAGCAGTAGCAAGCTTGGTAGAAGTGGGATTTAAACTCACAACCTTCCAGTTGGTGGTCCAACATCTTATCCAATCTAACCTACCACCATCTCTATTCCAGAAGAATTCTAGGATTTTTCCTGGTGAGACACTTTGGAGGTCGTAACCATGTAAATATGTATTTTTAAAAGTAAAAGTGCTGACTATGTTTACATTCACGCCATTCACGCCTGTCTATATTTACATTCACGCACAAATGGCGTGAGACCAGTGTCTTAAAGAACTTATCAATCGATGAATACGTCAATACTTTAAATTAAATAAGGCCAAGAAAATTTAGAGCAAGCAGGAGAAGTAAGTGAAGTGACTTCTGTTACTATGGAAACGATAAGGCATTAAAATACGTACATTAGTAAGCGGAAACTTGTGATTTATGTTCCGTGTTTTGACCCAAAATTCAGCACGTAGATCTGAAACGATCTTCTCACTGCATGTTGCTGCTTCAGCTCCTATAGTATATTACCCATAATGCCAGTCAACAACCTGCAGACATTCTTGAGCTCTCGCTCGATCTCAACCGAAACATGGCGATGCGGCGGCGCTTTAGTCTTTTCATCCGCTTAGCTCGGTCTCCTCCACACGCTGCTCATACGGCTCCGTCGCATTCTGGGATTTTGATCTTGCTCGTTTTTAGCTAAAAGCTTAAATGATACCTGAATCTGGGAGGTTTCCTTTTTTGTTTATATGAAGGGGAAAAAAAATCAGCAGAATCTCTAAACATCTACAGAAATATTTTACTCTAAATTTCACTTATATTCAACAACATTTCATGGTGGAGTCGAAGGTGGCGTACAAACTTGGACTGAACCAAAATGCGTGCTTGGGGGGGGGGGGGGGGGTTGTGGGGGTGTCGACGACCAAACAGTGATTTCTGTTAGAGAAAATTAAGGAATGTTTTCCAACCCAGAATGCAGCAGATAGACTTGAGATGTTCTACTCACCACTTGTTCCTGTGTCCGTGACGCCCTCTGGTGGACCCGCCAGTATAACCGCTGGTGGACCATCCTGGGACTTTCCCGGGATCAATTCTTGTTTCCCATCTTCTCCACAGCGTGTCTCCTGTAACACCTGGAGCTGACTCAGATCTTCCTGTAACTCCTCCATCCCATCATTAACTTCATCTTCATCAGCAGCAGTCGGAGGAGGAGGAGGAAGAGAAGGAGGATGCTGTTTCTCATCTTCCTGAATGTGCATCTCGAAATCGGTGCTTTCCTCTTCAGAAGGAGAATCGAGAAGAGGATACACCCTGTCCCACTCTGGAGATGAGTTCTCATCATCAACCTGAAACACACACACACACACACGACAATGCAGACAAAGAACAAAACAAAACACTGCTCCTACCACACACTGAACTCCTGTCGATTCATTTTCTATAAACACGTGTTTGTGTGATTATACTATTGTTTCTATAGCAACAGCTCATTCCAAGGCACACGAAGCCACATTCTTCATATAAAGTGCGCGTCATTCTTATTGTTTAAATGCGGAGTCTCCAGTGTCAGGGGTAGAGCTGGAACTTTAAGGAAAGTTGTTTACACACAGATATATTTCTGCAACACGACAAGAGGAATGAAACAGAGCGGGAAAATAGTCGACTGCGCTTCATCTCACCTCCGTGCCGTTGATTAGTTTCCAGTAACAGCACAAAGACAATCAGAAGGTTGCGGTGTTCGGGGTTGAGTAACGTTACCTGCGGCGGCTCAGTCTGAGTGCTGGCGTCTCTGCAGTCCTGTCCAGTCTTTAGCTGGTCCAGTTCCTCACGTAACAGCAGTTTGTGATGCTCCTGTTCCTGCAGCCTGTAAACACACACACACACACACACACACGTTTCAACTCCAAGTATGATGTGAAACTTGTTAACCAGCTGCTACTGGGCTTTGCTTTTGCTGGTTTGTAGCTAAAATCTGAACATTTGGGGGTGGGGGGTGGGGGGGGGGGTGGGATCCAAGCAGTTTCCTCACTAAATCACATGAAAAATATTTTACTCTGAACATATTTGATGTGTTTCTGGGTGGAGTCGTAGGTTCAGTCATCCAAGTGAGAGCAGTAACAGTCTCTCCTGGGTTTATCTCCTCACCCTGAGCTTCAACTATAAACACGGTGTGTGTGTGTGTGTGTGTGTGTGTGTGTGTGTGTGTGTGTGTGTGTGTGTGTCTCGGATCAACATAATGCCCCTGAACTCGGACTGAACCAAAAACAGATCATGTGGGGGGGTGGAGTCGAACGGAGCAATGCTTCTGAGCTAAAACGTGTAGATGGAGTGCTCACGTAATAGGAGTGACTACAAGTTTTAACAAAGCAACTCTAATAATAATAATAATAATAATAATAATAATAATAATAAAAAGAAGAAGAAGAAAAAGACCCCCTCCCTTACACCATGAGATGTATAATTTTGTTCCCCAAGGTTTTGCGCTCACCTGACGGACAGGTGCAGGATCTCGGTGCGTGACCGACGCATGTTGCTCGCCATCTTCAGCAGATCCTTCTCCAGCGATTCCGTGTACTGCTTCAGCTGCTCGAGGCCGTGAGTCCAGTCGCTACGCCGCCTCTCCAGCTGAACTCGCAGACTCTGTGACCCCGAATTCCATTAACACAAAGTCAACAGCAAAATAATTAAAAATTAAAAAAAACAAAAACAAAAAAAAAACCCTGAAGAAATGTTCGCTTACTGCAGCTTTAGTGACTCAGACTAGAGTGAAGGAGCTGTAGGGCTGGATGATTAAGAGCAGAGTGTGTGTGTGTGTGTGTGTGTGTGTGTGTGTGTGTGTGTGTGTGTGTGTGTCTGTGTGGGCTGCCTGTGATGTGAAGAAGAGTTACAGCATTGATTCAGGAACTTTGTGTGCAACAAAACCTCACTACATGATCTACGTTCTCGTCTCCTGGAGATGAAATTAATTAATAAAATAGTTTTTATTAAGTTTTATATATATATATATATATATATATATATATATATATATATATATATATATATATATATATATATATATATATATATAATAAGCTTTACACACAAACCAAAG
>NC_062536.1:18317860-18340360 GCF_022655615.1 Tachysurus fulvidraco
TTTTTTCCCAAATCCCATTTTTGCCCCTGATCACCCACACGAGTGACTGACAGGAGGCATTTTCACACAAAACCCTCCATGTTTTCTTAGCCATGCATTACACATTTCCCTGAGGTCAAAGCTTACCTCCTAATTTTTCCCATGTTCTACATATTATCTATATTATTATGCAAATAAAGAAACCAACGCGACTGTACAGATCGGTTTGTTCACCTGGAGCTCGGGGTCAGAGCTTCTGTCCTGATTCTTCATAAAGTCTGGAAGAGCTGCGAGAACCTCCAGTGTGTCCTTTTCAAACTCTTGCCTCTGAAACACAACACAACACACACTTTATTACCACACGACACCACACCAAACTGCACAAAAGAACATCAACCCCTAATGAGCAAGTCTGAGATGGAGAGTGCCTGAGATGATATGAGGAAGAAACCTTGAAAGGAACCAGACTCAGAAGTGAACCTCACCCTCATCTGGGTGACACAGGACAGGAAATAATGTCAGTGAAAATAATGTCATTTATATATTTAAACATAACACTTGTAAAAGGAATTTTAAGTTCGAAATGAATAAATACAAAAATACAGTAAAATATATACAGGATTGCACAGAAGTCTAAATTCTACGACGAGTGACGTTTTCTATAAGGACACGGTGAAGCACAGTGTTGGGAGCATCATGACTAGATCTGCAGTTCGGTCATATTCTATCCCCATAAAAATACAATGGCCATCTGTTGTTTTTTTTTTTTAAATAACAATGACTGATACTTTCCCTAGAACTTTGGGACCTTCTTGTGTTGTTGTTCTTGTGTAATACTGAAGCTGGAGTATCTGAGAATTGTGAAACCATCTGATTACCAGCTTGTTGATCAGGAGTTTAAATTCCACAGACATCTGCTCAGGTGTCGGACCCTGCAGAAGTAGGAGAACCTCACGGTCCAGAGTCTCGTCCAGAGGTGAGGCCAAGCACATGGAGGAGAAAGGCTCCGCCCCCTGAATATATGGAGTGTGTTATTAAAATTCGAACCATGCATTAAAAACAGTAAAGGACTGTGAGGGTGGATAGATGTTTTAATGATGTGTGGTGGTTTAGAAGTGGATGGAGATGAAGTATGTGTGGGAGTCAAGTGTGTGAGACACTCAAAATCTTTCACACACACACAAACACACACACACACCTCGAGTGGATTCTGTTGCGCCAGGGCCAGCTCTGTCTCCAGAGAACCTGAACTCATCTGATTCAGTCTGTACGCCACCGAGAGGGACAATCCAGGACTACACACACACACACACACACACACACACACACACACACACACACACACACACACACACACACACACACACACACACACACACACACGGTGTACAAAAATAAGTGCTGAAAATCTCAGGAAAACTTGCCCACATCCAAAGTGTCATGTGAGAAAGGGAGTTGATTCTGAATCAACTCCACTGAATGAGTCGAATCAAACAGGTCATGTCTTTTGGTTTGTGGCATTTGTTTTCGTTTTGTTTGTTTTTGTGTAGACAAAAAAGACGAGCTGAAAAACTGGATGAATCAAATTACAGCATGGTAGAACTGCACAAAATTCATGTGTTGTAACACAAAATAGGTTCAGATCTTAATTTGGCTAACAATCGAATCATTTGTGGAGCTCTAAACTTTAACAGCAGTGTGAAACTAAACAAACCAAAAACCACACAGAAGTATCGTTTTCTCTGAGAGTCACGACTCAATAAATGACCAACAAGAGCGAAAGCACACCATGTTACATGTATAGCGTGATGTTTGAACGCAGGATGCTAGTACTTTAGCTAAGGGTAAGCAAACCTGTGCTAACAATCCACCTCTAGCATGGCCAGATATTTTTCCACAAATATCACTCATATCCACTAACCATTAGCTTCTGTTCCGTTTTATTCACACGGTTGATGTAAAAGACCGGTTTTAATAAAGGATGTGTCAGGAGTGTGTGGTCTTACATGGCCATATCTGGCTGCAGCAGCTGCATCTGACTCTCCAGCTTGTTCTTCTCTGCTCTCAGCAACTGTAAAAGATGACATTTTAAACAACTCAGAGTCTCATGCAGACTGTGTGTGTGTGTGTGTGTGTGTGTGTGTGTGTGTGTGTGTGTGTGTGTGTGTGTGTGTGTGTGTGTTTTTTTTTTTACTTCAGTCACTGATGAGTACTCCATAACTGCAGCCTTCAGCTCCTCGATCTGCCTCGTTTTCTGAAGGAAAAAGGTTTTAGACATTCAAATTACATCATTTATTTACCAATTAAACAAACCAACTAATCATGTAGCACAATGTGGAAAATTCTGATAACAAATAACAACAAAAACTTTGCAGCAAAATCAATCTTTTTAAAAATAATAAACTCATGAAAATTATTAGACAAATTATGTACAATAGTGGCATCAAGTGGCCAACGGAGGAACTACAGCCAATATTCTACTTGTTTCCCAACTTAATACTGTGACATCAACATTGAGCTTTCATTTCTAGTCCTTTTTATTTAAAATATCAGAAGCATACCAACCTCCTGGATTAAAGTGTCCTTCTCAGACACGGCAGCATCGAACGAATGAGTCTGAGCCTGGAGAGAAAAACGCAGACACGATATAAAGGGAAAGATTTTCAGCCTTATTGAATAAAACTGAAGAAACAGATTAATACATGTAAATGTAACATGTCAGGAGAAAATCCACCTGCAGGTCAGCGTTGAGCTCATAAAGTCCCTTAATCTTCCTCTGAAGCTCATCCACCTTCACAGACACCTTCATGTTCTTATTATTGAGGAAAGAGAAGAGATCTGATTCCTTGTGTCATATTAATCATATGGAAAACTACCTAGATTTTCTATTTCAGCACAATTCATATTTAAATTAAAGGCAATAAAACCATTATATATACACACACAGTAAATTTTATACAAAAAAGGGGAATAATATTAAAAATTAACTTAAGGTTAAAAAAAACAATAACAAAAGCATTGTAAGCTCCAAACTTATTGGCACGCTTTATATTTATTAATTAAAAAAGCTCTAGAATACCCAAGTAGAAGTCTGATATTTCCTTTCAATTTTTTATTTATAAAAAAAGTGATAAAGTGCTGGAGGATTGAACATTAATCTAAAACTAGAATTAGGAGCACTTTAAAGTTTTGTTTCACAAAAAAATACTATATTTATTGAATTGCTTGTACATTACAAAAGACATTCGTGAACTATTTTGGATTGTACTGCAGATTTCCAAATCTGACTATCGGTTATCTTGGGAGTGGTTGCCAAGTATACGTAAGAGACGCTACCTCGTCCTGCAGAGAGGAGATCTTGGATATCAAAGCTTGATTCTCTCGCTCCTGATGATAAAGAAACACCAGAACATGAAGCCTCAAGTCTCCGAAGCAGTGCTCTTATATTAAGTGAAGTACCAATCAATCAATGCGAACCAGCTGTTACTATAAGTACACTAATGTATCAGATGGAGTGTGTTAATATAAACCTGTCTGACCAATCAGGATATGAGGAGAGCACTAAGGTGGAAACAACTGAGGTGAAAACTGTGAGAAACCCTGCAGGACTGCAGATGTTTCTTGTGTAATGATCTCCACGAGTCAGAGTTCCAGCTGCTGAGTGATAAATGAGAACGTGTTCCGACTCTCACCAGCTGTTTACTGTGAGCTGAAGCTCGAGCTCGATTCTCCTCCGAAGAGCTTAAAGTCAGCTTCATCTCCTCCACTTCGTCCTTCAGCATGCGCTCCTTCTGTAGCAGCTGCTGTCCCCTGCAGGCGAAAATATCAACACCTCAGCAGGCGCACACGCGCGCGCACGCAGGCACAGCGACGCGCGCGCACGCAGGCACAGCGACGCGCGCGCACGCAGGCACAGCGACGCGCGCGCACGCAGGCACAGCGACGCGCGCGCACGCAGGCACAGCGACGCGCGCGCACGCAGGCACAGCGACGCGCGCGCACGCAGGCACAGCGACGCGCGCGCACGCAGGCACAGCGACGCGCGCGCACGCAGGCACAGCGACGCGCGCGCACGCAGGCACAGCGACGCGCGCGCACGCAGGCACAGCGACGCGCGCGCACGCAGCAGACAGAAACGATGAGACACACAGAGACAATGTAAACAGAGAAGAAGCTGCACGTTTTAGCCTGAGTCTTGAGCTCCTCGTTCTCTTCGATGAGTTTCTGGTTGGTCTCCTCCATCACCTCCGCCGCCTGCTTCAGCTTCCGAACCTCCTCCTGAAGTTTCTGGTTATTAAACTGCAAGTCAGCCACGCAGAACACCAGATCAGACGTCTCTCTGTACCACAAGGGAGCAAACAGAAACCATTTTTCACATACGCACACCGCTACCCGGACACACCCACACACAGAGACCGCTACCTGGACACACCGACACACAGAAACCGCTACCCGGGGACACCCACACACACAGACCGCTACCCAGGGACACCCACACACACACACAGACCTCTACCCGGGGACACCCACACACACAGACCGCTACCCGGGGACCCACACACACTACACCCACACACACAGACCTCTACCCGGGGACACCCACACACACAGACCGCTACCCGGGGACCCACACACACTACACCCACACACACAGACCTCTACCCGGGGACACCCACACACACAGACCGCTACCCAGGGACACCCACACACACACACAGACCTCTACCCGGGGACACCCACACACACAGACCTCTACCCGGGGACACCCACACACACAGACCGCTACCCGGGGACCCACACACACTACACCCACACACAAAGACCGCTACCCGGGGACACCCACACACACAGGCCGCTACCCGGGAACACACCCACACACACCCACACACACCCACACACACCCGGACACCCGGGGACACCCCCCCCCACCCAGACACACACACACACCCCGCCACCCGGGGACACACACCTAACACCAAGACACACAAGCGCACAAGTACATACAGCTCAATTCTAGACGCTTCTCCTCCAAAAGCCTCCAGACTTCCTGAAGTCATATTCAGCAGAAATGATCTCTTAGCTTTATACAGAAAAGAAAACATACATAAAATAAACACACTAAGACAATATTTAATTAAAACACCCCCACCACACACACACAGCAAGGTTACCTGCAAAATTATCTGGCAATTTGACCAATTCCTGAGTTACGTCTTCTTTACTGTCCTTTCTAAGAAAAACAACCAAAACATTAAATTATTTTTAAAAATCTTCGCTAATCTCCACGTGATCCCAGTTCACAACGCTACAGATACCGCTAACACCCACGTGGATTCATACATACACCTGATTGCGACAGTCTTCAATCCACTCCTTCATTACAGCATGGTAAGTGTCCAGGTCGATGGAAATGTCCTTATGTTCGGGGTCCAGCATGTTACACAGCTCCTCCAGCCCACTGTCCTCAGAGCTACGACTCGTCGTGTGTCTCAGGTAGTCCACGATTTGAGACACATACACTTTACCTATAAACCAAACCAAAAATAAAAACAGAATAATCTCTCATGATGAGGCTCAGCTCAGGCTGAGATACACGTAAAGGTTAACAATGCTGTATTGAAGGAATACTTCAGGCTAACATGCTAACATGGGTAAGAGATTAACAATCAGTTAGCATGGTGAAATAAATGCTTTCCAACATGGTGAATTAACATCTAAATATTTATATTAAAGTCTGACACCAGTTGAAAATTTTGTGTTCCATGATCTTAACACAGAGGCTCAGAGGCTAAATGTACTGTATGCTACAATTTATCACGCTAGTTAGTATATCCGAATTTGTAAAATGCTAATTGAGGAACTACGAGTTTTTATTACTAATAAACTTACTTTGTTTACTTTTAGCTTTTCTTGCTTTCCAACTTAGTACATTTAGAAACGATCGTCTCAAACGTGCTCGGAATGAAAGAATGAAGCTAGCTACTCAGGCAGAATTATGCTAGAAACTCAGAGAGCAAGCAGCTTATCGATATGCTTTAGATCAAGCGCTAAGAATAAAGCTGCTAACAATAAAGTTTACTTCAGTTTTGTGGCAATTATACACAATTTAACTTGCTTTTGGTTCAAAAAGTGAAAAAAAAGTCTAACTATCCTGTCAGTGTGTGTGTGTGTGTGTGTGTTACCTCTACACTTGGTATCACAGGCCTGAAAAATAGTATCAAGCAGGTCCTCTTCACAAATCAGACTGATATCAGCCAAACTCTCTTTCTTGGATTCAGACGGCAATGAAGCCCCTAACAGAAGGCCAAGAACACCAAAGTTTCATCTGCTACGCCGCTTAATGCAATACTCCAACACTGAAAACCGTTCCATTGTCAACTAAACAAACTGTAGCAAATTTACTACAAATAATTATTTCTACATGTTTGACAACAATGGGGGGAAAAAACAGCCCAAGTTTAATCAAAACCCACTCAAGTGTAAGGGCAAATGTTGGGGCAGATGTCAAGGTTTATGCAAAACAACATTCAGAGGGATTTCTAAATAAAGAGGTTTAATTTTGTACAAGTATCACTTTCAGTAAGAGATTTGTATGCTGTATGACCAAAGTAATTTGCGGTCAATGGATAAACACTCGTTAACATTATGATTAGTGGATTCCTGAAGTTTAAACATTTATATGTATAACTCAACATCTGCCCTTTAGACTTTTGCGGTCAATGGATAAACACTCGTTAACATTATGATTAGTGGATTCCTGAAGTTTATACATTTATATGTACAACTCAACATCTGCCCTTTAGTATTCCTTTAAGGGCAGTTCATGTGTAATGGTGTTTGATATGTGTACCATCTCCCATTGAGAGTCTCTTGACCACCAGGGCTGGATATGGCAGCTCACAGTCTAATATGGTGGAGGCATCTGAGGAGCAAAAATTAAGGTTGTAGGAGAGCAGGCCATGTGCTGGTGCTCTGCTCCTTTCCTGGTTGTTCGGGGTGAAGCTGAAGCGAGCATCACCATCCTGGATAGCAGGTGTGGAGCTGCTAAGCTGCCAGGCTCGACTGTTCCCAAGTGCTGCACTGCTCTTCTCCGCCAGCGTGCCTGTGATGGTGTAGGTGGCATTAACGGGACTGATGGGTGTCACAGGGGTTCTTCCTGAGGCGCGTGTGGCACCGGGAGTGAGCATGAGCGGCGAGCTGTTCTGCTCTGCATCACCTTTGCGCTTCTTCAGGATGCTGTCCAGGTTGCGTCGCAGGCTCGTATGTGGGCTTTCGTAGCTGCTCGATTGCAGTTTTGGGATCTGAAAAGGAGAGTTAGGCTCACGGTCACGCCGCTGGATTGTCTGCAGTTTGCGGCAGATGCTGTCCACAGGGTTGTGCCGCCTCGGGGTCACGCCAAACTCCATGACAGAGGGAGAGCCTTGATCTTGGTCCAAGGGAAGCCTTGATCTGAAGCAAAAAAACAAAACAAAACATTTCAATACACAAACTTATCACTGACTTTTGACCACAAATTCTTCAGGTTCATTCGAAAGCTTTAAATCCCAAACCATATCTGAAGTGTTTTTCTGTTCATTCTGGTTATTTTCATTGCTACTGGACTTCATTGTTTTAGTTTTGTCCAGATGTCCAAATTGTCTTAGCGTCTGTGCGCAAGAGCAGAAAACATGTTTAAAAACTGCAGGATGGCAAGAAAAACAGTTTAATCTGATGCCCATGTAGAACAAAAACCGCAATAATCACAGAGGAAATAACCATGTGTTCTTTACTGGAACTACAGAAAGGCACTGGGTTCAAAAATAAAACACTTATAAAGAAATATATTATTCACAAGCAATGATGACAAAGTAGGAAAGAATGGAATAAATCTGATGTGTGTCAAAGTGTCAGAGAGAAAAGACTTTGTGTGCAAAACCGTACCAAAAACCCCCACAAGGATATTTAAAAAGAACAAAGCAATAAAAAGGAAGCCACAAATAATAAGTGATGGACATTTGAGAAAAGCTGCAGCTCTTGAATCACTCCATCACACACACACACACACACACACACACACACACACACACACACACACACACACACACACACACACACACACACACACACACACACACACACACACAACCTCATAATCTGCTTAGAATTTGCCCCATACTTGCCTTTTTTAATTCTGAAGACCTTAATAATATCAGATCAGATTTATTTCTTTAATCAGACATTAAATCTCAGGAGCACAAAACGAGTTTGCGTGTTTGACGCCTGAGAAGTTCACGTGCGTTTTAAATGAACACGCGCGCCTGAACGCATGCAGTAAATAGGCCCTGGACGTGTGCGCGTCTCACGTACACTGACGGACGAATGATTCGGAAAAGAATCGGTTCTTTGTAAAAGAATCGGTTCTTCGTACGAGTCGACTCGCGCAGCTATGAATAACTGCGCTCTTATGCTGTTAATAAAAATGTCAACATGACAATTAATAAAAACGTTACTGCACCATGCATCAAAGATACGTAATAGTTAGTTTGATGTTTAATCACATCTTATTTCCTACCAGCTGCTAAAGAAAGACAGGATTAACCAATCAGGATCATACTTTTTATTATTTATTTGTTTGTTTGTTTGTTTGTTTGTTTGTTTTTGCAAACTACCTCCTATACTGTGATAATAGAGATATCAAGGTAACAGGTGAAAAAGTGCACAAGGAGGGCAAAAAAAGTGTAGATATGGTATTAAACACTACAGTGACGCTATTGCTGCAGGTCCAACTAATGGTTGCTATAGCAATACCGTTTATCAGTGATTGGAGCAATTATCAGTCAAAGTCGGTTTTCTTGCGGCTGAAATGAAAAAAAATCTGCAAGCAGGTTTGTAGATTGTGTATAAAATTTTGCAGTGTTTTATTGTAACGAAGTAAAAATACTTCGTTACTGTACTTAAGTAAAAAATTTCACGTATCTGTACTTTACTTCGCTATTTAAATTTATGTCAACTTTCACTTTTACTCCACTACATTTCCTAGATAAAATGTATTATTTTTCTCCGTTATATTTCCACTAAGCATCTTCGTTACTCGTTACTACAAAATAAAATCAGGAGAAATGTGTGCGACTGCAATAAGGGAGGTTTGGCGAATCACTGCTCCTAGATTGTATTACGCTCCGTGCGCTCTACGGAGAAGCACAGGAACGCGCAGCGTGCACGCGCAGTCAGAGCTGGAGGCGTTTATCTACAGTATAACGGCGGCAAACAAAAGCAACCAGAAGCAGTGAAATTTCACTATTCTTATTACCAGAGTTGATAGCACAAACAAAATATTAATGCAATATCAATACTAAATAAAAATAACATTTATTGATTTGGTCTTTGTCTTGTGATTATTTATTTATTAGTGACTGCATTCACTGGACACACTGTTTGGAGAGAATGCACACATACATGAACTGATCTGATTCAAGACTGGAATCATTACATCATGCATAAAATTTTGGTGTCCACTTTTGCCATTTAATAACACCATAACTTTTGGCTTACTATGTAGTCATATAATATATAATATAAAACTCTTCTTGTTTTAAACTCTCACTGAGGGCTAAAACCCCTAAAGATGAAATCCTAGAACCGCTGATGCAGTTGCGAAAATCCTAAAACCCCTAAAGATGAAATCCTAGAACCGCTGACGCAGTGCGTGCGCAACGGACACGTGTGCTGTACAGTCGTCACTCCCATTGGTGCGCCAACTTGAAAGTGACCTACAGCTAAGTAGGCTATGGTGACCCATACTCAGAATTCGTGCTCTGCATTTAACCCATCCAAAGTGCACACACACAGCAGTGAACACACACACACCGTGAACACACACCCGGAGCAGTGGGCAGCCATTTATGCTGTTGGGGAGCAGTTGGGGTGGGGTGGGGTGGGGGGTATCGGTGCCTCAATGGCACGTCAGTCGTGGCCGGCCTGAGACTCGAACTCAAACCTTAGGGTTAGGAGTCAGACTCTCTAACCATTAGGCCAAGTCCCCCCCCCCCCAATTTGCATACAGTTACAATTTTCTCAAGTTTGGACACGCCCACATCTAGCAACCGGATGTCGCAGCTGTCATTGAAAATTGAAAACTTAAAATATAAATAAATAAATAATAAATAGTCATTTTATCGCCTATACCAATAAATCAAGCTCAATTAATGGCGAACTGTCTTTTTAAAAATTAACATGACAAATTTTGGGCACCACCTAGTCTAGTACTGCTTAGTACCTCCTCAAAAAATGTATTCCAATCCAAATGCTGCTTCTTTAAAACAATTCAATTTAACTCGTGCTGTTTGAGACCTTTACTGGAATTTACAGGAATCATATATCACTGTGATGCCTTAGGTGTTAACTCTATGAGCATACATTGTTTATGCACGAGCTCGTAGCTGGACATGTACTGTAGGTGTACCTAATAAAATGGCCACTCGCTAACAAAATGGTGCGCTTATAACCTTGCGGTGTACGTGCTGCATACGTTCATATCGCGTACTGTAGAGCGTTAACCCTGTGTTGGAGTTGCGTGTGGGTGGATTTCTTGTGCAAGAATGACGCGTGACGCAAATGGAAGTGTGTAATCGTTTGCACACAGGGGGGTGGGGGGTGGGACTGTTGGACCAAAATAAATGTCAAACCTGAAGGAAAATCCTGAAACCTGCTTTCTTATTTTTTTGCTCGTGCATGCGCACAGCACGCGTGAGGAGGAATCGTGTGTGTGTGTGGAATCGCTTGCACCTCAGTGCCTCTGCGCATCTCTGTATCATGGCGAGCGTTTCGGCGAGCGCGCGGTCTCCTCAGGTAAACTCTCTATTCTTATCATTATCACTGTTCACGCTCGGTTTTTTTTGTTAACCTGAAACACACACAGCAACACTCGGTCTCGATCATGTGTTCACCGTATAGTGGATTAAGGAGGTCACGTGTAGACGGGATTCTGTCTCAGTGTTAATCCTTTGCTCATCCAGGCTGCGTATTGAAGAGCATTTTATTATATTTTATAAAGGAATCCTGGTTTTGCGTAATGCATGACTGAAACTCTGGGCTCCATTCTCCGGATTTTTCCATGCTCTCGAATAACAATTCAGTTGGGAGAAGGCGGAGACGTGTATAGACATGCTTATTACGTGTATAAAAATAGACACGTGGACTACTGTACGTCCATACTCACCAGTGTGTCAGAAACGTTGCTGTACTTAGGCGTGCTGTTTCTGATGTTCTATTTGTAGCCTAGAGGTAAAGGCGTTGGGTTCGAATCCCAGGTCCACTAAACTTGCCATTGTTCTGATCAAAGCCCTTAAACCTTAATTGCTTAGTTGTATAAAAATTAAATAATGTAAGAGCGGATAAGTGTGTCTGCCAAATGTAAATGGAACAAACGGTGTGTGTATAAACACACTTACTGAGCACTTTATTAGGAACACCACCACTGCTCATTTAGTTAGTTAGAACGGGTGATATTTTATAGTGAGTGAAAAAAACTGACAGATACATAAATAATGATTCTTTACAACCACAGAGAGAAGAAAAGCATCTCAGAAAACGCCACGGGGCAGATCGGTTACAACCAGATGATAGATGCTGAAAGACTTTTACCCAGAAACGCTGACGTGGTGTGAAGAAAATTTTACTTTAGGTGTGAATATTTATGCAACTATGTTACCCTTTTTATTCATATATATTTTTTTTTCATAAAAGTTTCAGATTCATTTTATACCTTGTAATTCCACAATGAGGGTGGAACATTTCAAAAACCTGTCATTATAACAGCTGGGGAGGGTAATTTTTTTTTTAGACCAGTTGTTTATATTGTTGTATGTGTCTGTAATCCAGGGACTTTATCTCAGTAATAATACTTTTTGTTTTTGATGTACTGATTGAAATAGGCTTTTACGGTATAGCAATACTATAAGAGTAAAGCTTTTTAAATAGGCTGTGGAATGCGAGGAAGCTGAAACATGAGGCCTGTGGTTTTATTTTTAATCTACTCCAGATCAAGTTCCTGGTGTGGTTTATATTCAGGTTCCTTATAGGAAAAGTATGTTGAATGGAGACTTTAATGTACGGAAAGATTTATTTTTACCATAAGGGTAAAGAAATAACATCTATAACGTTGAATAACAGATAAATCTTTAGAATGAAACACATTTGTAATGGAGCAGTATATGTGGGCAGTGAAATACTTAACCCCACGAGGGTATTAAAGTGAGTTTGTTGCCCTATACTAAACTCATGAGTCTTATAGTGCGAATGAAGCACTATTATTACACCCACGAGAGTATCATACTAAGAATGAATAACCTTACTAAACCCATGAGACTATTATAGTGAGAATGAAACACTATACTAAACCCTTGAAAGTATTATAGTGCAAATGAAGCACTATATTAAACCCTTAAGAGTATTATTGTGAGGACGAAGTAATATTCTTTACACTATGGATATGCTCTGTCTCTGTCTCACATGGCTGATATTTTAGTTATCCAATCAATTGTAGTGCATTTAAATGAGTTGATGGCATCGAAGTCCTGCACATGTGGGTGTGTTGAAGTTTATCAAGGCAAGCCAAAGAGATAAGCTCTCGATAGGTCACCCATCTTATAAGTCTGGGAATAAATTGGTTTTGCAATCAGTTACAACAGCGATGGTCAAACAATTGTAATTTGGCTGATGCAGTGATGAAGGTACAGGTAGTGTGGAAGTCGGTGAGACCGATCATCACCATCCTGGTCATCACAGACGATACACAGAACACAGTAAATGCCATCAACGAAGCGGACAAGGACCACATATCAGATGCAAAGCTGCATACTTTATTAACCTTGCAACCAAGAAGGACGTAGCACTTAAATGCTACAAATGAAGTAGTATAGTAAAACCATGCCAGTATTACAGTGAATATGAAGTAGTAGAAGAAGTAACAACATGGCAGTATTATTTTGAGTACAGTATGATGTAATTGTCAGTGCCATAGTTAGCCTAAAGTCCTATTGCAAAACTATGATAGTATTATAGTAAATATAATGAGTATGAAAAAGCACAGTAAAGTAAAATATAGTAAAGTCTAATATACTAAAGCCATGGTAGTGTTATAGTTACTATTATGTTCTACAATTAATCCATGGTAGAATTTTGCTGAGTGTAAAGCAATATACTAAATTCATGATAGTATCATAGTTACTATTATGTACTATACTGAATCCAGGTCATGTTTTGTATTATAATGAGTACTAAGTAATAGAGTAAAGTCATTACTACTATGAAGTTCTATAATTAATCCATGGCTGTATTATAAGAAGCATTGTCTAATATCACAATCCATTACAGTAGTTACTATAACATGCTACAGTAAATCAATGGCAGTATTGTAGTATTGTCTCTATTTTCTGCATGTTATTTCTGCCACATTTTAATACAATAAGCTATCATTTTAGTGTGGACCATGTTTACCTGTTATGCTTAATTAATTCATGAAGGAGAATGTGAGAGGTTTGAGGCCCTTAGCCACTTCTCTGTGGTGAACAATGAAAGAGCTTCACGGCTCATTAGCGATCACCGCTAACCCGAGACGCATTCCTGCAAACAAACCTGATATGTATAAAAACACAATGCAACTTATTAGCAAAGGGTTTTAGCTTTGTATCTGAGGTAAAAGTTTGATTCCCAGAATGATATGAGGAAATGATTTACACTGCCATTGGCCAAGATAAATACAAATTGAATAGTTTACATTACAAATCAATGTAACAGTCCGTTCTCAAATAACCTTTACATTTTACTCAACTCTCATTTCACTTCACTAAACATCACATTGAAATCCATTGACTGATAAGTTTATTAGTTTCAATTTTGCACGTCTCACAGTGTAGAGGTTAGTTGGAATACATGCTAATTTAGTTACTCTGGATTACTGTATTGAATCCATGGCAGTATTTTATACCGTATTGAAAACATGTCAGTTTCATTGTGAGCCTGAAGAGCCTAAATATCAAAATCCACAGACTTGGTAGTTTATTAGTCTGAATTTTACTTTTGTGTTGCAGTGTAATTATTACTGTAGGTATACACGATAATTAAAGTGCTAACTAAAGTTCTAATTAACTGCGAGATGCTTCATCGGACATTGATGCTATAGTACAGTCGAGCGATACTATACTAAAACAGCTCACTATCTAGGTTCTTATTCTTGTAAAGCTTCTTTGCAACAATGTCCATTGTTAAAAGTGCTATGCAAATAAAAGTGAATTCAATTTCACTATAGTTATGGCATGACATTCCGATTTCCATTATTCATGCTAAATAAAATAAATCCCTACCAGAGTTATAAATAAATAAATAAATAAATAAATAAATAAATAAATAAATAAATAAATAAACAAACAAACAAACAAATAAATAAATAAAAACCTTGCTACCAGTACAGAATTCTCACTAGAACTCTATTGCTTTACTATAATACTCCAGGGTATTAGAATACTATAATTCTACTATGATGTGTCATGCTCACTATAGTACTGCTAAAGTTTCATTTCATGCTAATGTAGCAAAGGGATTTACTGCAGTAGTATTTAAAGGTGCCCTTCCACACAAAACCATTTTTACTTGTATTTTTTATAAGCGGAGAAATCAGGTCAAGTACTACTTATTGCACTGGGTGAATGAATAGTCATGCTCTCATATCCTAGCAGTTAGCCAATCGGAGCCAAGCAGCATAGCTCATTGAATATTAATGAGAACTGGTGCAAATCGAGCTGAGTCTTCCTGCAGGCTTTCTTTACCACACTAGAATGGCTTGAAACAAGGTAACCAAGGCATTTTTTTCCACAAAAAATGTTACAGAGTCCATGGTAAACTTCAGACATTACCACAAAAGTAATGAAATACGTGTGGCAGGGCATCTTTAGTTATTGCTAGCATATAATACTGCTATAATACTTCATGGTTCAGGTTTGTACTGTAGTACTTCAGGTTTTCTTAATACATCTATAACTCTGATATTATACTCACAACAACAACAGCAACAAAAATACTATCACAGTTTTATTGTCATGACTTTATTATAATGCTATAATACTCACTAAAAGACTGCCGCGGTACATAAATACTATGTGCTATAATAGCATTAATATTATATTAATAAATACTACAAACAATACTGTCATACTACATGGTAGCTCTAACATTATCTTGGTTTAATTTCATATGAGGGTTTCTATAACACTCACAATGAGCCTTTAAAAGAGTTAACATTTACTGTTAAAACAAGGGTATCATGCATTTACAGTAATACTAAAGGTTTTACTTTAGTACTTCATAACTGTAACTGGTTTGCTCTGTTGCTATTACCGTAATACTACTGTTTTTTTTTTTTGTTAGTTCTCTCATCCTAGTTTAGTATTTGTGCAGTACATCATAGCTACCAACTATAATACTATATAATTTATATGATATATTCTGTACTACGGCATTTACTATGATCCATTACTATATACTCCTCATGCTAACTATACTTATCATGGTTGTTATAGTGATACCAATACTACTATAGTTAAACTATAATACTGTATGGTTATTAAAAAACTACCAAAATATTAGCATGGAACATCACACTACTCAGTACGTACTACACAGCTCCAAAGTACATATGATACTTTTAATAAAATGAATTTACCACAAAGTAACTGCAATGTTAGTGCAAAGGTTTTAGTCTGGTCCTAGAAAATGAAAGAATATTTTGATGATATTATCTTTCTTTCTTTCTTTCTTTCTTTCTTTCTTTCTTTCTTTCTTTCTTTCTTTCTTTCTTTCTTTCTTTCTTTCTTTCTTTCTTTCTTTCTTTCTTCTTTCTTTCTTTCTTTCTTTCTTTCTTTCTTTCTTTCTTTCTTTCTTTCTTTCTTTCTTTCTTTCTTTCTTTCTTTCTTCTTTCTTTCTTTCTTTCTTTCTTTCTTTCCAGGTCCAAGATGAAAATCCCTCAGGTCATGATGTGGTGAGCTTTAAGGTATGTCTCTAATTTAATCCATGTGTGCTTTTGAGCTTATGAGCACACATGGATTAGAGTATCCGTAACAGTATCTGTAACTTTTTCAGAGATACTGTACTAAAATCTGTAATACGGTACGTGGATCGTGCGTAAGTCTCGAATTCTGGTAATAAATCCAGAGGTGACATTTTGTCGGTTCTCTGGTGCTACAGTACTGTAGCTCTCATCTTTAGTCAGAACACAACAGCTTTCTTTTGCAGTCCAACTGCTTTAGTTTAGTCCAACTAAAGCTTGAGCTTGTCACGGCATTTCCACCTTAGCCAGAGGGGCCTCTCAAAGCTACAATAAGGAAGGGTCTGAAATTATAGCTGGAATGTATGTGCCATCATCCCCCTTTTTGCTGCTGGCTGGATAAAAGCTGGATAAAAGCTGTCTTGAGTGACTCCTTTTTCTCAGATCTGATAAGCCCTGCCAATCTAGTTGTTTATTCTCGCAGTGACTGTGAGACTCCGATGGACAATTACGCCGCAGGAAGTTAACTACTAACAACTTAACAATAGCCTCAGTTTACACACACACTGTGAGAATGTGGACATTCCACATATCTGTTTCTGCTTGTACGAATGCTTGATACTGTACGTGAACCTACAAAGTATAGCATATGCATCGATTTAAACCCTTGTGTGTTGTCCTCGTTGTGTATTTACATTTACGGCATTTGGCAGACGTCCTTGTCCAGAATGACATGCAAAAACTTTGAAGTCATCAGTGAATACATTAATATTAGTTTATTAGGTCACAGCATGAATACATTTAGAGTCTAAAACTCTCTTGGGAGAAAATTTAGGATATAAAAATATCAGGAACAAATAAGCACAAGTTTAAGTCTTTCAGGAAGTGGCTTCACCCATTGTATGAAGACAGTCATTGGTCTGAGATGTTCGGGCATCTAGGGGACTTTCATTTCCTCGATGCCAGAACAGAGAAGAGTCTTGTTGGATACCTACAGTACCTCTTACCCTGAGAGACGGTGGAACCAGTTCTAGAAGATAGTATCGTATATTCTATCCAAGCCTTTTGTTTCGTGTGCCAAAGAGAAATAAATCTGGTGTCATTATGAAAGACATTGCCTTGGAGAAGATTTCACGCAATGATGTAGCAATCGTTGTGAAACTTCTCAGGGAAAACATTATTAAGCAGCGATTCCATGTAAACAGCTACAGCACCAAATCAAAGTCACAAACATCCCTGTCAGTTCCGTTAGTTTGATATATAGAGACAGATGGACAATTCATGAATGAAGACATCCTCAGACAGATGCACCATGTGATTGCCCTAGACTAATGGCAAGGAAGGCGAGCTCGAGGCAAGGAGTCACTTGAAACGAGCTGCAGGACGATTTGAAAGCAGCAGGAACTCCACTTAAACACCGGGTGGAACCTCAACCGTCTCTGCTCTTAAAACCCCATAAAAACTCTTGAACTGGACTGTGGGGTAAAGTTTAACCTGTTAAGCAGATTTAATGGTTCAGTCATCCTGCATGTGGTTGTTGAGTTTACTTGACCTTTGATGTGGAACTAAAAGGAAAAACTAAAATATTCCAAACTCTGTGAGCAAACAAAGCTGCCTCTGTTTTCCTAATACAGCTCAGCCTAATACAGCTCTCCGTTTTCTTGCTTCATTGGTGAGCCAGAGAATCTTACGAGGCTGACGCTGGATCTAATACATTTATTGCAAGATGGTTAAAGGCCAAGAGCTTTAGAGTTTAGCGCATTAGAGTTGGAGTTACGAAAGACACACAACACTTTGTGTCGAAACTGAGAGCGTTATATAAAAACACTGTTATTGATTTAATCCTGAGATCTGACTTGTGCCATTTATTCACTTTTTGCTTAACTGAGGCTATTTAAGCTGCAAGTTTGATGTATTAATACAAGATCTGAGATGTATCTGAGGTGATATGTTAGTTTTTGCTTTTGAGATTTGCGTTTTTTGTTTTTTCAAAATGTGTGATGTGAAAAACCAAATCTGAGGAAAATCTGCGGCCATGTTGAAAAATCACAAGCGCCTCAGAATAATGCTGAGTTTGCTTCTGCGATCTCAAAAACTTGAAATTCTGCCAGGACTGAACCGTTTATCCATTTTTGCAAAGAAAGAAGGTGAAACATTCCAACAAAAACTAAAAGGGTTAGTGCTTGGCCCCCTAGGCACAAGCAGCGATTTGAGGGGTCCAAGCACCATTTAATAAAAAGCATGTTTCGTGTTCCAAGCTTTACAGTCAAGTAGTAATATTAATGATCTGATATTTTCTGGTGTAAAAAGATAATTAATACTATTACTAACATGTCAAAAATCACTGCACAAGACCACGTTTCCTAGCAGTTTTCTAGATTTGGTGACAGACCAGAGAAAGTTATGATTTTTTTTCTTGGCTTCTTTCTCTCAGGCAGCAGACACGGTGGTCCAGCTGTGCGAGACCCGGAACCCTAAACCCGAGTCAGAGGACTTGTCCTTCGGCACCGTGTTCACAGACCACATGCTGCTCATCGAGTGGAGCAGTGACGGCGGCTGGGAAAAGCCTAGGATTCAGAAATTTGGAAACCTGAGCCTTCATCCTGCCTGCTCTGCCCTGCATTACGCTGTGCAGGTGTGTGAGCCAACAACACACACACACACACACACAGTTTGTGGTGTACTTTGCATCACAGAACATTTCACAAAATAAGATCTACATGTCTTTTGACCCCTGCTATCCATGCCTTTGACTTTGGTGTTTGTCTATACACGTGATGACGTGGTTTGTAGCTGTTCGAGGGCATGAAGGCGTACCGGGGGCAGGATGACCGAGTGCGTCTCTTCCGGCCCATGCTGAACATGGAGCGTATGCTAAAGTCTGCACACAGAGCCTGTCTACCTGTGAGTGCGTCCTGTCTCTGTCATACACCTGGGTCACTTGTTTATCTTTAGTTCTTATCAAGACAATATGGCACTGATTGGTCAGAAGATTCACCTGAATCTAATCTCCGTTAATCACCATATCGGTAATTTTAGTAACACAACATAGGACATTCAGCAGAAAGTCATGACACCATGAACCAACGTTCTGTAGAACAAAGAGCGAAGACTTCAGAGTTCAGTGTGTACTGTGTAGTCTTTACTCTGTGTATGTTGTATATGTTGTACACTGTGTGATGTGTTGTGTTTCTTGTGTGTTGCAGACTTTTGATGGTGCTGAG
Organism: Tachysurus fulvidraco; assembly: GCF_022655615.1. Taxonomy (NCBI): domain Eukaryota; kingdom Metazoa; phylum Chordata; class Actinopteri; order Siluriformes; family Bagridae; genus Tachysurus; species Tachysurus fulvidraco. Next base: position 18,337,082 of record NC_062536.1, read on the forward strand.
TTGCTGGAGTGTATCAGGAAACTGGTGGAGGTGGATCAGGACTGGGTTCCTCACTCCGACTCGGCAAGTCTCTACATCCGCCCCACTTTCCTGGGCACAGAGGTGAGCGACAAAACCTCCAGCACTGTACCAAGTATTGTGAGGAAAGGACATTTTCTTTCTTTCTTTCTTTCTTTCTTTCTTTCTTTCTTTCTTTCTTTCTTTCTTTCTTTCTTTCTTTCTTTCTTTCTTTCTTTCTTTCTTTCTTTCTTTCTTTCTTTCTTTCTTTCTTTCTTTTTTCCTTCCTTCCTTCCTTCCTTCCTTCCTTCCTTCCTTCCTTCCTTCCTTCCTTCCTTCCTTCCCTCCCTCTGTAACCATAGAGTAGATTTGACTTTACTATCTGCCCTCATCCACATACCCGAGCTCACAGACGCACTTTTGACTCTTGACCCCGGATCTCTGAGGCATCATCAGGTGATAAAAAGAGCGCTGTTGTCTACATCTCTTTATTGTGCTTTAACAGACTTCACAGTGTGTTAGAAATGTCTTTCAGTCATAAAATATCCATGACAACCAGTAAAGATCATATGATATGTCATGAGCATAAACCTGAGGCTAGTTGTATTATGTATGTGGAAGATGGCAGAGTGCACTTTCCTCTGAGAGTGTTTATAAAGTTAGTGTACATGTTCAGGTGTCTTTCTCCTGATAACGTCTGTGAACTTAAATCTCATTAAACTTAAATCTCGTTTAATCTCATTAAAAAACAAAAATGACCAGCCCTGCATGCTAACACCTAAACCTCATCCCCTGTGTGTGTGTGTGTGTGTGTGTGTGTGTGTGTGTGTGTGTGTGTGTGTGTGTGTGTGTGTGTGTGTGTGTGTGTTTAGTCTTCATTAGGTGTGAAGAAACCCTCCCGTGCTTTGCTTTTTGTGATCCTCAGCCCCGTCGGCTCTTACTTCAGCACAGGAAACAAGTCTGTGTGTCTGTGGGCCGACTCCAAATACATCAGGGCCTGGAAAGGAGGGACGGGGGACTGTAAAATGGGAGGGTGAGAGTAACACACACACACACACACACACACACACACACACACACACACACACACACACACACACACACACACACACACACACACACACACACACACACACACACACACACACACACACACACACACACACACACACACACACACACACACACACACACAAACACACACACACAGTTTTATGTGCAGCTGTTTGTCTGTATTGAATTCCACATGTGTCACAATTCACTAATCTAAAACAAAACACAGGCCTGTATTAAAGATGGAAGATTTGAACTAGAAAACAAACAAGGAAAATATGAACAAGTCTAGGAAGAATCAAATCCCTTGACACAGTGGTATACTGTAGGGAGAGAGACAGAGAACAAAAGAGGTATGGAGAGATGGTTGTAAAAAAAACACACAGAGAGAGATAGAGAGAGAGAGAGAGAGAGAGAGAGAGAGAGAGAGAGAGAGAGAGAGAGAGAGAGAGATGTGACATCATTTATAAAAGGAAGGAAGAAAGAAAGAAAGAAAGAAAGAAAGAAAGAAAGAAAGAAAGAAAGTATGAAGGAAGATAGCAAATAAATAAAAGACAAGAGGAAAGAAAGAAAGAAAGAAAGAAAGAAAGAAAGAAAGAAAGAAAGAAAGAGAATATGAAGGAATATAGCAAATAAATAAAAGACAAGAGGAGAGAAAGAAAGAAGGAAAGAAAGAAAGAAAGAAAGAAAGAAAGAAAGAAAGAAAGAAAGAAAGAAAGAGAGTATGAAGGAAGATAGCAAATAAATAAAAGACCAGAGGAAATAAAGAGAGAAAGAAAGAAAGAAAGAAAGAAAGAGAGTATGAAGGAAGATAGCAAATAAATAAAAGACCAGAGGAAATAAAGAGAGAAAGAAAGAAAGAAAGAAAGAAAGAAAGAAAGAAAGAAAGAGAGTATGAAGGAAGATAGCAAATAAATAAAAGACAAGAGGAAAGAAAGAAAGAGAGTAAGAAAGAAAGGAAGAAAGTAAGAAAGAAAGGAAGAAAGTAAGGAAGAAAGGAAGAAAGAAAGAAACTGTTAGTAGAAAAATCAAAGGAAGCAACAAAGAAGGAGAAAAGTGGGTGAATAAAAAAAAGAGAAAACATTATGAAGAACGACAGACTTGAGTACCGTACTGTTACAGGAAAATAATCAGCTTTACTATGTTGTCATGTTGTCTCACCAACATGGTTGGAACATGAGGGGATTATTTTTTCCTGTGAGAAAGTGTTGTACTCGTCCTGTAAGTGACACTATTCCTTTATTTCCACTCAGAACTTTGTTTTTCTTTCTTTCAGAAATTACGGAGCTTCTATCTTCGCTCAGAAAGAAGCCATGGACTTGAACTGTCAGCAGGTTCTGTGGCTGTACGGAGATGATCACCAGATCACCGAAGTCGGAACAATGAATCTCTTTCTCTACTGGATCAACGAGGATGGAGGTAAGGAATCACTTCCTCAATCACTTCCTGTTTCTGTCCATTGGTCAGTGAGAATCTTACCGGGAACTTTCTCAGAATTCTGCTAATCTCATTAAATTCAAATAAAAGTTCTCTTCAAAATATTTTGGATGTTTCCTGTCATTAAAAATGTCACTTTTCCTTTTATATTTAAATGTAATTTTCATTCCTCCTCCCAATTTTTGTAATTTATGTTAATAGCTGATTTGTGCAAAGGTTTGTATCCTCTGTGGAGTCTAGGCAAAAAATATGGGAAACATATCGTTAAAAATAATTAGTGTTAAAGAATTTTATTTTCTCTTTCCATGTCTTTGGATGATAATTTATTTGAAATGTATTTTAGCAAATTCTATATAAAATTTAAAAATCATGTAAAATGTAATTTTATTTAAGTTTATACATAGCTATAAACTTTATTAATAAGAAAACAATATATTAAATAAATAAATAAATAAATAAACAAATAAATAAATAAATAAATAATAGACGTATGTAATCTTTTTTAAAATGTCCTGTCTTGTATTTTATCTGTTGTAAAAGTAAGAAAAATTGTATAAAGTTTCTTTAAAAAAATTAAATAAGCCACAATATTTTATTTTTGTCATCAAAATTTATAAATGTATTGTTTCTGTTTTTATTCATTTACATTTTTCTTCTCATTTTTAAAGTTCTATATTTTGCACTATAAATGTTAAGAAATAAGAATTGATTCTTTTTTGTTCATGTATTTCTAAATCTAAATAATTTCATATATTTTATGTCTAATAAAAATGAGATGTAGATATATCGTAT
>NC_062536.1:18345360-18372860 GCF_022655615.1 Tachysurus fulvidraco
GAGTGAGTGCATGTGTGAGTCCCTGTGTGAATGTGACTGTGTGTGTGTGTGTGTGTGTGTGTATGTGTGTGTGTGTGAGAGTGGTGATTGTGTGTGAGTGTGTGAATGTGACTGTGTGTGTGTGTGTGTGTGTGTGTGTGTGTGTGTGTGTGTGTGTGTGTGTGTGTGGTTTTTGTGTGTTCAGAAACGTTTATAGCTATGAAGCGGTTTTACTTCACCGAGATACGCTGACATCACATAGCAACACATTTTATCACTTTATCTCTGAAGAAGAGGAAGAAGAAGAAGACGATGTGGATGAAGAAGAATACACCACTTTCTTTCTTTCTTTCTTTCTTTCTTTCTTTGATTTTTAAAATGTCTTAATTAGTCACATATTACACTCTTTCTCTCTCTTTTTTATAACTATCTCTTTCCATACCTCTTTTGTTCTCCGTCTCTCTCCGTGTACCATTATGTCTGTCTGTATGTCTGTCTGTTTGTTTCTCTCTCTCTTTCTCTTGTTTGTATGTGTGTGTGTCTCTCTCTCTCTCTTTCTCTCTCTCCCCCTCCGTCTCTGGCCGCAGGTCTGACAGTGCGAGTCTAATGTGGGATTAATAGTTACAGACGGCGAGGCAGTGAGCAGATAGAGGCAGTCACGTCTCCTGAAAGCACTCATTACACTCTCGCTGTAATTACACTAAACCTAATTACCGCTTCAGCCTTTTGTGATCTTTAGCGCCAGAAAGAAACAAATAAAGTTGCTCGAGTGTCGTGTGACACGGAAAAGAAACCCGACTGAACAATAAAGTCGAGGAAGAAAAAAAAATTCCGATATTAAATCTGTTGACATTTAATTTGTGGTCGCGTAGGCGTACGTCTTCTCCTCGCCGGAACACGCAAACAAGCGGGAAACAAGGAGGGATGAAAGATGGGTTTACTAACACGTCCTTCCTTTTCTCTCTCAACTTAATTAGAAATCATGTCTTTTTGTTTCCCTCATGCTGATGCTTATTTATTGTTTCCTTTCCTTCTATTAAAACAAATTTGCAACATGAGACGCAAATAATTGGATTTTGTCTCTCGTGGACGCGGGAAGCATTCGAGTCGAATTGTCTCAAAGCTGAGCTCGCCGATTTACTCAGAGATGTTTAAGATGTTTCAGCAGAAATTCTTTTAACAGTGGGGGACATTATGTGGGTGAACATCACAAAAGCCTGGAATATTACATGAAAACATGGAGTTACAGGGTCAGGAGTAACAGGGCCGAGAGTAACAGGGTCAGGAGTAACAGAGTCAGGAGTAACAGGGCCGAGAGTTCCAGGGTCAGGAGTAACAGGGTCGAGAGTAACAGGGCCGAGAGTAACAGGGTCAGGAGTAACAGGGTCGAGAGTAACAGGGTCAGGAGTAACAGGGCCGAGAGTAACAGGGTCAGGAGTAACAGAGTCAGGAGTAACAGAGTCAGGAGTAACAGGGCCGAGATTAACAGGGTCAGGAGTAACAGGGTCAGGAGTAACAGGGTCAGGAGTAACAGGGTCGAGATTAACAGGGTCAGGAGTAACAGGGTCGAGAGTTACAGGGTCAGGAGTAACAGGGTCGAGATTAACAGGGTCAGGAGTAACAGGGTCAGGAGTTACAGGGTCAAGAGTTACAGGGTCAGGAGTAACAGAGTCGAGAGTAACAGGGTCAGGAGTAACAGAGTCGAGAGTTACAGGGTCAGGAGTAACAGAGTCGAGAGTTACAGGGTCAGGAGTAACAGGGTCGAGAGTTACAGGGTCAGGAGTAACATGGTCGAGAGTTACAGGGTCAGGAGTAACAGGGTCGAGAGTAACAGGGTCAGGAGTAACAGGGTCGAGATTAACAGGGTCAGGAGTAACAGGGTCAGGAGTAACAGAGTCGAGAGTTACAGGGTCGAGAGTAACAGGGCCAGGAGTAACAGGGTCAGGAGTAACAGGGTCGAGAGTAACAGGGCCAGGAGTAACAGGGTCAGGAGTAACAGGGTCAGGAGTAACAGGGTCAAAAGTAACAGGGCCGAGAGTAACAGGGTCAAAAGTAACAGGGTCAAAAGTAACAGGGTCAGGAGTAACAGGGTCAAAAGTAACAGGGTCAGGAGTAACAGAGTCAGGAGTAACAGGGTCGAGAGTAACAGGGTCAGGAGTAACAGGGTCAAAAGTAACAGGGCCGAGAGTAACAGGGTCAAAAGTAAGAGGGTCAAAAGTAACAGGGTCAAAAGTAACAGGGTCAAAAGTAACAGGGTCAGGAGTAACAGAGTCGAGAGTTACAGGGTTGAGAGTAACAGGGCCAAAAGTAACAGGGTCAAAAGTAACAGGGTCAGGAGTAACAGGGCCAAAAGTAACAGGGCCAAAAGTAACAGGGTCAAAAGTAACAGGGTCAGGAGTAACAGGGTCAGGAGTGACAGGGTCAGGAGTAACAGAGTCGAGAGTTACAGGGTCAGGAGTAACAGGGTCGAGAGTAACAGGGTCAGGAGTAACAGGGTCGAGAGTAACAGGGTCAGGAGTAACAGGGTCGAGATTAACAGGGTCAGGAGTAACAGGGTCAGGAGTAACAGAGTCGAGAGTTACAGGGTCAGGAGTAACAGAGTCGAGAGTTACAGGGTCAGGAGTAACAGAGTCGAGAGTTACAGGGTCAGGAGTAACAGGGCCAAAAGTAACAGGGTCGAGAGTAACAGGGCCAGGAGTAACAGGGTAAGGAGTAACAGGGTCGAGAGTAACAGGGCCAGGAGTAACAGGGTCAGGAGTAACAGGGTCAAAAGTAACAGGGCCGAGAGTAACAAGGTCAAAAGTAAGAGGGTCAAAAGTAACAGGGTCAGGAGTAACAGGGTCAAAAGTAACAGGGTCAGGAGTAACAGAGTCGAGAGTTACAGGGTTGAGAGTAACAGGGCCAAAAGTAACAGGGTCAAAAGTAACAGGGTCAGGAGTAACAGGGTCAGGAGTAACAGGGTCGAGAGTAACAGGGCCAGGAGTAACAGGGTCAGGAGTAACAGGGTCAGGAGTAACAGGGCCGAGAGTAACAGGGCCGAGAGTAACAAGGTCAAAAGTAAGAGGGTCAAAAGTAACAGGGTCAGGAGTAACAGGGTCAAAAGTAACAGGGTCAGGAGTAACAGAGTCGAGAGTTACAGGGTTGAGAGTAACAGGGCCAAAAGTAACAGGGTCAAAAGTAACAGGGTCAGGAGTAACAGGGCCAAAAGTAACAGGGTCAGGAGTAACAGGGCCAAAAGTAACAGGGTCAAAAGTAACAGGGTCAGGAGTAACAGGGTCAGGAGTGACAGGGTCAGGAGTAACAGGGTCAGGAGTAACAGGGTCAGGAGTAACAGGGTCAGGAGTGACAGGGTCAGGAGTAACAGGGTCAGGAGTGACAGGGTCAGGAGTTACAGGGTCAGGAGAAACAGGGTCAGGAGTAACAGGGTCAGGAGTAACAGGGTCAGGAGTTACAGAGTCAGGAGAAACAGGGTCAGGAGTAACAGGGTCAGGAGTAACAGGGTCAGGAGTTCCAGGGTCAGGAGTAACAGGGTCAGGAGTAACAGGGCCGAGAGTAACAGGGCCAGGAGTTACAGGGTCAGGAGTAACAGGGTCGAGAGTTACAGGGTCAGGAGTTACAGGGTCAGGAGAAACAGGGTCAGGAGTAACAGGGTCAGGAGTAACAGGGTCAGGAGTTCCAGGGTCAGGAGTAACAGGGTCAGGAGTAACAGGGCCGAGAGTAACAGGGTCAGGAGTAACAGGGCCGAGAGTAACAGGGTCAGGAGTTCCAGGGTCAGGAGTAACAGGGTCAGGAGTAACAGGGTCGAGAGTTACAGGGTCAGGAGTAACAGGGTCAGGAGTTACAGGGTCAGGAGTTACAGGGCCGAGAGTTACAGGGCCGAGAGTAACAGAGTCAAGAGTAACAGAGTCAAGAGTAACAAAGTCAAGAGTAACAAAGTCGAGAGTTACAGAGTCGAGAGTAACAAGGTCGAGAGGAACAAGATCGAGAGGAACAAGGTCAAGAGTAGCAGGGTAACAGAGTCAAGTGTAACAGAGTCAAGTGTAACAGGGTCGAGAGTTACAGGGCCCAGATTAATAGGGTCGAGAGGAACAGGGTGTGAGAGTAACAGGATCAAGGGTAACAGGGTAACAGAGTCAAGTGTAACAGGGTCAAGATTAACAGGGTCGAGACTGACAGAGTCAAGTGTAACAGGGTCGAGGGTAACAGTGTCGAGGGTAACAGAGTTGAGGGTAACAGAGTCAAGAGTAACAGGGTCAGAGTAACAGAGTCAAGTGTAACAGGGTCGAGGGTAACAGAGTCGAGAGTAACAGGGCCGAGAGGAACAGAGTCAAGAGTAACAGGGCTGAGAGTAACAGAGTCGAGAGTAACAGGGCTGAGAGTAACAGAGTCGAGAGTAACAGGGCCGAGAGGAACAGAGTCGAGAGTAACAGGGTCGAGGGTAACAGAGTCGAGAGTAACAGGGCCGAGAGGAACAGAGTCAAGAGTAACAGGGCTGAGAGTAACAGAGTCGAGAGTAACAGGGCTGAGAGTAACAGAGTCGAGAGTAACAGGGCTGAGAGGAACAGAGTCGAGAGTGATAATGTCATGGTAGAACAGTCACAGTTTGGGACTGACATTGTATTTATCTCCTTTTTTGCAGTATGGTCGGACTGAGAGTGACTGGACCATCCTTGTGTAGAAGACCAGCAAATGAACAATTCACACACACACACACAGTGTGTGAACACACAACACACACTTAATAGTTTTTAGTATTCCGAAATAATTGTATTGTATGTGTAATTTCCAGTATTTGCAGTACTGTGGACCTAATTGTACACACACACACACACACACACACACACACACACACACACACACACACACACACACACACCAGCTCCACAGCGACAGTCTTTAGCTTCTTAAAGCAGGTGTATGATAATGCAGTTTAGTGCAACAGATTTAAGCCTTAAGGCCAGTTCACTTTGGAGGTGTTTCATGAAGCGTCACATCGAGACTTCCTTCAGTTCTGTTTTAAAAAGAAATTTACTTCACACACTCAGCCACTATAGAGGTGTGTTATGCTATACGTCTTAATTTCTCTTAATAACTCATTGAATTGCAGTAAAGTAAAGAAAAATCCCTGAGATTTCACTTGTGACCCATCGTTCTGTCCAGGGAAATCCTTCATATGTGTCTATTATGTCGCTTAGCAACCAACGCCGTTAACTGATGACATTGTGTAGTGAAGGAATTGTTTAATGTGACATTATTCATTATACATGAAGTTATTTATTGAAGACCAGATGTTGTTTAAGCTGTAATCCATTTGAGGATAAGTTCTGTAGAGGTTATATTACAGTGTACAGGTGTAGGACTGATTTCATTTACACCAGACAAAATAAACATCAGCACATGGGTTGTTTAGAGTCCAACTGTTTAGGGTCTCAGGTCGTAGTTTATATGTGAACGGTTTTAAAATTGCTGCTGGCAGATGTGTACAGACAAATCATGCTTATTGGCTGAGAGCGGGCGTGTCTGAGAGGAAGTGTTTTTGAGTGGGGCAAGTCTGAGAGAGCGTACTTTGGGGGGCGTGTCTGAGAGAGTGTTTTGGTGGGCGTGTCTGAGCGGGAGTGTTTTTGAGGGTGTGTGTCTGAGAGAGAGTTTTGGGGGCGTGTCTGAGAGAGAGTTTTTGGGGGGCGTGGCTGAGAGAGTGTTTTTGAGAGGGGGCGTGTCTGAGAGAGTGTTTTTGAGAGGGGGGCGTGTCTGAGAGGGAGTGTTTTTTTTTGGGGGGGGCGTGTCTGAGAGGGAGTGTTTTTGAGAGGGGGCCGTGTCTGAGAGGGAGTGTTTTTGGGGAGGCATGTCTGAGAGGGAGTGTTTTTTTTTTTGGGGGGGGGGGGTGTCTGAGAGTGTTTTTAGGGGGGCGAGATTTCATTTAATTTGTATTAATGCGCTGGTGACCCCTCCTTCTGTCCAGGGAATACCTTCATATGTGTCTGTTATGTCGCTTAGCATCCAACGCCGTTAACTGATGACATTGTGTAGTGAAGGAATTGTTTATTGTGACATTATTCATTATACATGAAGTTATTTATTGAAGACTAGATGTTGTTTAAGCTGTAATCCATTTGAGGATAAGTTCTGTAGAGGTTATATTACAGTGTACAGGTGTAGGACTGATTTCATTTACACCAGACAAAATAAATATCAGCACATGGGTTGTATACAGTCCGACTGTTTTTAAGGGGGCGTGTCTGAGAGAGTGTTTTTAAGGGGGCGTGTCTGAGAGAGTGTTTTTAAGGGGGCGTGTCTGAGAGAGTGTTTTTAAGGGGGCGTGTCTGAGAGAGTGTTTTTCAAGGGGGTGTGTCTGAGAGAGTGTTTTTCAAGGGGGTGTGTCTGAGAGAGTGTTTTTCAAGGGGGTGTCTGAGTGAGTGTTTTTAAGGGGGCGTGTCTGAGAGAGTGTTTTTCAAGGGGGTGTGTCTGAGAGAGTGTTTTTCAAGGGGGTGTGTCTGAGAGAGTGTTTTTAAGGGGGCGTGTCTGAGAGAGTGTTTTTCAAGGGGGTGTGTCTGAGAGAGTGTTTTTCGAGGGGGTGTGTCTGAGAGAGTGTTTTTAAGGGGGCGTGTCTGAGAGAGTGTTTTTCAAGGGGGTGTGTCTGAGAGAGTGTTTTTAAGGGGGCGTGTCTGAGAGAGTGTTTTTAAGGGGGTGTGTCTGAGAGAGTGTTTTTCGAGGGGGTGTGTCTGAGAGAGTGTTTTTAAGGGGGCGTGTCTGAGAGAGTGTTTTTCAAGGGGGTGTGTCTGAGAGAGTGTTTTTCAAGGGGGTGTGTCTGAGAGAGTGTTTTTGGGAGGGTGCGTGTCTGAGTGAGTGTTTTTGAAAGGGCGTGTCTGAGAGAGTGTTTTTCAAGGGGGTGTGTCTGAGAGAGTGTTTTTCGAGGGGGTGTGTCTGAGAGAGTGTTTTTGGGAGGGCGTGTCTGAGTGAGTGTTTTTAAGGGGGCGTGTCTGAGAGAGTGTTTTTCAAGGGGGTGTGTCTGAGAGAGTGTTTTTTGAGGGGGTGTGTCTGAGAGAGTGTTTTTAAGGGGGCGTGTCTGAGAGAGTGTTTTTCAAGGGGGTGTGTCTGAGAGAGTGTTTTTCAAGGGGGTGTGTCTGAGAGAGTGTTTTTGGGAGGGTGCGTGTCTGAGTGAGTGTTTTTGAAAGGGCGTGTCTGAGTGAGTGTTTTTGAGAGGGGGCGTGTCTGAGAGAGTGTTTTTTAAGGGGGCGTGTCTGAGAGAGTGTTTTTTAAGGGGGCGTGTCTGAGAGAGTGTTTTTAAGGGGGCATGTCTGATAGAGTGTTTTTTAAGGGGGCGTGTCTGAGAGAGTGTTTTTGAGAGGGGGCGTGTCTGAGAGAGTGTTTTTGAGAGGGGGCGTGTCTGAGAGGGAGTGGTTTTGAGAGGGGAGCACAGTTTTTGTTTGAGAAACAGCACTGAGACGTATCTGGTGTAGATAGAGTGAGGTCTTGACTTAGCTACGTGACACAACCAGTAAAAGATTTGTGTTTAAAAGTTTGCACACCCTCAGGAGAAATAAAAAGATGTTACTTCATAAGCACAAGAAAGAAAATGATCAGATTATTTAAGATATATAAGAAAAAAAAGAATTCATGTGTTACAAATATACATTATTATATTAATATTAATCATCTGTAATAACAGTAGTGCCTTCCAGTCAATATTATAGTTCAGAGCACAAGTTTGCACACCCTTAGGACAAAATAACACGTATTCTGTCATAGCCACAAGGAACAAATTGTTCAGATGTTGTTGTGTCATATCAGTGATGTAAAATACATATAATGTAATTATGATGATGTGTATTGCAAAAGTTTGTGCACCCTTAGAATAAAGCAAGGTGTTCCTTCCTCGCGTTTGGGGTTGTAAATCAGAGGTATGTTTTAATCTTTTCCATTCTGAATCTATGGGGGCACAAACATTTGCACTCGTCCAAATCATGGTTGAATATTATGCAATAATCATGGTATTTTTTATTTATGATTTTTTTTATGATAGCAATAATGATTTTATAATGTGTCCTTGTTCAGTATTTGTGAGAAAACATTATGCTGAAGGAAATAAAAAAAGTGTGTACACTACACACACACACACACATACACACACACACACACACACACTGTCTAGATAATGCAATAAAACGGTCTAAAGGGAAACATGCATTATGCTGTTCTTAATTTTTCTCATTACTATTTCTATTATTTTTGTGGAATCAATTCTTATCTGATTCGTGAATCCTTTTCTGTTTATGGCCTTGAAGAATTTTAGTGTTTAGAAAATCAAGAATTAATTTGTAATGTTTTGTTGTTGTTGTAGATATATTGTTAATCACTGAATTTAATAAATGTCTTAATAAACACTCTCTGTGTGATGGTTGTGATGGATAAGATGCACACAAGCTGTAAAGAGTGAGTGTGTGTGTGTGTGTGTGTGTGTGTGTGTGTGTGTGTGTGTGTGTGTGTGTGTGTGTGTGAGTGAGGGAGGGAGAGAGAGAGTGAGAGAAGTGGGACTGGGTATATATAATGATGTATGAGTAGGTTTGTTAGAGAGATTTAGGGGTTTGGGATGGTTCCAGCCCTCAGGGCTAAAGGCTTTCCCTTATTCGCTTCCTGTCCCAAACTTATTCATCATTCCAACATGGCCTACTTACACTAAACATCATTAATACATTCACGTCACACACACACACACACACACACACACACACACACACACACACACACACACACACACACATTTTATTAGCCATCAGCCACAGATAAATCCTCTCGAACAAAGCACATAAAAAAATCAGACAGGTGTGAACATTTGGAATTCAGATCACGGCCGAGTGACAAAGTGTCGCCGCTCAGCTGCAGGTGACATCGTCGGCTGCCAGGACGCTCTCGTTTTCCCCTTTTCTCTCCGTCTCTCTGGGAGTGTGAACGCATCAACCGGCCTGGATCCGAGTCAAAGCCCGTGAGCATAATGGACCAGATTAAAGCTGAGAGGCTTGGCAGCTCTGAGTCTGTGACACCCGCCTCTCTCGCTCGCTCGCTCTCTCTCTCTCTCTCTCTCTCTCTCTCTCTCTCTCTCTCTCTCTCTGTGATGACGTGGACATTGCATAGCTTCTAGTAGTAATTTAACATCTCTTATATGAGTTTTAAAGTTTACAATAGGTTTAGGTCTCTGGTACGTACACGTTAATCCTCAGAGATTTACAACAACTAGTTTTTTAGTGAACTTGATCAAATAAAAAAGAAAACAGTCTGCGGTGGTTTCGATCAACACAAATAAGGATATGTGACGATTCTACAGTAGAAAGAGACATTAGTGTAGTTATAAGGTGTAATAACTCCCCCCGAGTTTAGCATCAACTGGGTTATTAGCATGTAACTGGGTTACAACGGTCATCAAGTCAACAAGTCAGTCAAAGTTTTGAGGAAAAATATTCCACATCCACTAACTAATCCTCAGTTTCCTCAAACACGGGCAAATAAAGTGGATGTGTAGATAGATAGATAGATAGATAGATAGATAGATAGATAGATAGATAGATAGATAGATAGATAGATAGATAGATAGATAGACTAATTATTTAAAGAAACAATTGGTTTATTATGTTTGTTTTGCTACTTGGCTATTAATTAATTTATCATTTGTTTGTTTGTTTGTTTGTTTGGCTATCTAATCAAGTTTCTTTCTTTCTTTCTTTCTTTCTTTCTTTCTTTCTTTCTTTCTTTCTTTCTTTAGTCTATTTATTTATATGATCATATGTTTGTTGGTTTGTTTAATCAACCATTTATTTAATTAAACAGCTGTTTTTATATCTTTGTTTTGCTACTTGGCTATTAACATATTCTTCTCTTTTTAAATACATTTATTTATTTATTTGTTTGTTTGTTTGTTTGTTTGTTTTTCATGTGTTTCTTTGTTTTTAACCTGTTTGTTTGTTTTATGTTTATTTGGCTATTTATTCTATTAACATATTCTTTTTTTTTTCTTTAACTCCATTATTTATGTTAGTTAGTTAGTTTGTTTGTTTATTTGTTTGTTTAATGAGTGTATGGGGTATTTGTTTCACTTTTGTTGTTGTATTTGTTGTTGCGTAAACTTTATTAATAATTACCGTATTAAGTTATGTGTTTATTGTGATTTCACCCAAATCCAGCTGGTGCAGCTCAGAGTGAAATGACTCGACGTTCCTGGTGACAAACGCAAGCTAGTTCCTTTATTATGCCTAAGCTAGCTCGCTAAGTTAGCTAACGGAGAGTTTTGTTAGCTTTGAAGAAACGATTTACTGAGAATTTTACTGAAAATAATCAAAATCCTTTGACATAAACCTATATATTCTAGGGTTTATCTATCATACGATATTATAATGGACTAATGTCTGTCATTATATTTTCTGGTCTTTATCAGCAATCAGGTCTGCGCTGAACTCAGAGTTTACGATGAAACATTAGTTCCTCAGGAGCTCTCAGCTACACTATTATAAACTGTTGTAGAAAGGACATTATTTACATTTACACTATTTACTGTAGAGTGTCACCCAAATGAGGATGAGGTTCACTTCTGACCCTGGTTATTCTCAAGGTTTCTTCCTCATATCATCTCAGGGAGTTTTTCCTTGCTGCCGTCGACTCCGGCTTGCTCATAAGGGATAGGGATCGATATATATATATATATATATATATACATATATATATATATATATATATATATATATATATATATATATATATATATATATATATATATATTCATAAATTAGTTTTAAACTTTAAATATATATATTATTTATTTTATCCTTTTTTTTCCTTCTTCTTCTTCTTCTTCTTCTTCTTCTTCTTCTATATTTATTTCTTTTATTCTCTCCATACTTCTATAAAGCTGCTTTGAGACAATTGTTAAGAGCGATATTCAAATAAATTAAATTAGAATTTTTATTACTCAGCTAGTTCAAATGGCAGGATGAGTTTGATCTTATTTGCATCTTCATAAACATTTATGAAGTGTTTTTATTTTTAAAGAGGAAGAAGGAACCGAGATGAACAGTTTTTCTTATTGGACTGATTGTTTATCAGGTTATTTTATTGACACTTAAGGATGAGACCTAGCATAAAGTTTCTTAATCTAATCGTCTCTCTCGATCTTTTCTTTCGATTCAATTAAAATTTGATACAATTTTATTTGTATAGGGATATGTGTGTCCCTAATGAACAAGTCTGAGGTGACTGTGATGAGGAAAAACTTCCTTAGATGGAAGAGGAAGAAACCTTATGAGGAACCAGACTCAAAAGTGAACCTCATCCTCATTTGGGTGACACTAGAGCTGTGATTATAAACTGTTATAAACACCACAGAGTGTTATTATGAATGATGTCCTTTCTAGAGTCAGATACAGTCTGATAATTGTGTATTGATGAGGAGGTTGTTGTCCTTAAAGACCACATGGAGCTGATAACTTCTCTTAGAATGTTCGTGGGATGAGCAGAATTACTGAAGAAAGTGGAAAGGAATTAGCGTAGCTGCTGTTCGTAACATTAACTAGCTCTAGATAATAACGTTTATCTACTGGAGCACAAGGTTTTAAGATGTATTATGTGTACGCCTGACTAAAGAGATATGTCTTTAATCTACATTTAAACTGGGAAAGTGTGTCTGGGAAGAGATTCCAAGGTTTAGAAGCTAAATATGAAAACTCTCTACCGCCTTTAGTAGACAGATGTTCTGGGAACTACCAGAAGTCCTGAGTCTTATGATCTCAGCGAGTGTGAAGGATTGTAGCTTGTTAGAAGCTTAGTTAAATACATTGGAGCTAAACCATTAAGAGCCTTGTATGTAAGTAGCAGCAGTTTGCACCAGACTGGACTCATGTTCATCACCTCCTGACTGCTTTCTTTACCCTCTTGCCCTGTACCCATGAGGGCAGAACCATCTCTCCATCCTGCGGTCGGGTCGTCTCCAGGCGGGCGTGATGTGGAGCGTCTGCCCCGAGAGCACGTCTTGTCACGTTTTATTCAGCATTAGAGTGACATTATTGGGCGGAACGTGGTATTTCGACATTGTTTTGCAGAGCTGGATGCAGTGTGTTCTTCGCTGCGTGATCTGATCCGACAGACGTACTGCTGTCATCTTCATTCCGTCCCATTTGAAATTCTAATTACAGCCACTTTCCTTCTTGTGTTATTTTCCTTATTGTCCTGTTCCTCTACCCTGCACACGGCCGAGCAGATTTAATCTCGGGAAGTTGATGATAGTTTTTTTTTAATTAAACCTTTCCAATAGGATGCAGAGGCGGAATGACCTGAGATTGTAATTGTCGATTGTTGTGTGAAAAAGGTGTGAAGATCATTTACCAATGGTTCATCGGCCTTCTCCAGACGTTATCGAGTTAAAACCATGCGTTTTGTCAGAGAAATCATCAGCAGCTGCTTTTTTAATTCACTCATCTACCACCAGGTAGCAGTAGCATCCTGATCCTTCTTTCCCTTCTGTCAGTCGCGTCTCTCCGTCTCTCCGTCTCTCGTCGCCTTTTTCTTCATCCCTCCGTCTCTGAACGCTTTGGATCCCTACCAGTCACTACAGCTAATCTATTTCCACGGATGTCTTAATCCCCGAACACAGTGATGAAATCGTTTAATCGCAAATCATCAACTTCATCATCGCCATCACGGCCTCCTTCCTCCTCCGTCTCCGTTGTCGTGTCGAACGTTTAAATGAACAGGGTATGATTAAGAGCAGCTTAGCGTGGGCTGACAGACAAGTCCCTCAACATGGCTTTCTTCACAAGACGTTCGTTTAAGACGCTCGTGAGATCAGTCTCAGCTCTCAGAGTTCCAGGCCTTCTTTTTTATTTGTTCTTTTCGAGCACTTAAAGGCTTAACAAGCTGATGATAATGTAGGATCGAGATTCATACATCGCTCACTTCCAAGGAAACTGTCCCGGGGGGACAAGAGATCAGTGCTGAGGAATATTTGCGGCTTTGACACGGAAGAAAATGAGGTGAATATTTCACTGTGGTGCCAGAAGTCTGAAGTCTCTGTACAACGACAAAGTAGCTCATACACAGAAGGTATACCTAATAATCTGGCCAGTTTTTAACCCCACAGAAACCATGATTCCAAGATGCTGTTAAATTCTCGATTCTGATTGGTTGATATATTTATTCTGTAAGGGGACGTTCGTTAAAACTGATCCCCAGTGTCAGAGCTTTGAGTTTACACTTTCTAAGAATAACTAAAAAAAAAGATTGAATTAAAATGAAATCTTTAATAATTAAAATGAATTCGTATCGATGTTCACTGTCCGTTCGAGTCCTTCCTTAATATCTGAGCGTGCTCTTACAGCTGCACTTTACGATCAAACAAACTTTAGCTGTAGCATTTTTTTGAAGATCAGCTGAACCAAATGTCAAGAAAATTACTTTCTTTTCCTGATTTAACATGAATTTGAAGATCCTCTAGACGCCGAGTCATGTCAACTGGGGCGTTACATCCTGATGACTCTACCTACTCTCACCTTCTCCATTGTTCCCCTAACAAGTCTATCCAGGGATGGAGGGATGGATGGATGCATTCAGGGATAGAAGATCCTTGACCCTGGAAGATACAAAATTTGTGGAATCCTGCCAACTTCCGTCAGACTAAAGAAGCTGATCAGACCAAGTATACCGTAGGAACACAGTTGACGTGACCCAACCTCCAGAGATCCTGTATGTTATAAGCTGGTAAAAATCAATTAAGTGGGACTTTGGTAGAATTTTTAGGTCAGTAAAAAAAATAATCAGCACTCACAGCTTACAGTTGTGCTCTTTTATCCTTGCTTAAGGCAAACCTGTAGAAAAACCTCCACGGTGTCCATGATTTTTTCTCCACAGCGAGGATTCTCTTGTTAGCTGTGTTGACACTTCTGCATGTCTCCTGCTCTTGTATTAAACACATGCTAAGTGGCATGATTAGCTCACCAGCGCCAACAATGCTCATTGTCTTTAAAAGGCAGCGTCCGAGCAGGCTCGGAGCGAATGGCCGTCAGCCTGAAGCACTTCTATTTAGATTTCATGCTAGCCTGCGTATTAGTGGCGTGTATTTACAGACCGAGAACGACGGCAGCACATCTGGAGATGTAGCTTTCAGATTTGCATAATAAGCGCATCAGTGCAGAGAGAGAGAGACAGCGACAGACAGGGAGAGAGAAAGAAATAGACACAGGGTGTCGTTCTGTATCAACACGAACCTGGGTTTAATCTATAAAAAGGACGCCGTTTGTGAATCGTGATTGTGAGAGACGCCTGGCAGCAGTGTGAGAGGTGACTCCTCCACCGGTGTGAACGTGCCATGCGCTGCACATATGCACCGGAGAAGCTTTTGTTAACTACGAGAAAGTTTAGAAGCTTGTCGAGCGGCACAGGAAACGCTGTCGGGTGTAGATTTATTTAACGAGCTCCATGTGGAACGCTGGAGAATCGGGTCACCTTTAAAAAGACCTTCATTTAAACCTTAAGTCTTTGCAAGAATAGCAGCGAAGACACACACACACACACACACACACACACACACACACACACACACACACACACACACACACACACATTTTATCAGATGACTAGACAGAATTTACAGCACAATACCCTGCCTCAAATCCTTACAAATATATATATTTTTTGCATTAAGTATGAATCTCATGCAGGAAACATCTTTTAATCCAAACATTTTACCACAAAATATGCTGGAATATTCCATGGTCCAAGTCACACATCCAACAGGAGTCGCTCTCATACGCTGTAATCACGATGAACGTGAGTTAAATCCGTTTGACGTACGCAATCATTTCCATGTTAAAAACTCAGGTGTCTGTTTGCTTAAAGTGTAAAACTCATCACGTCGCGTCCTCGTATCCTCGATCATGACCACGATATTATAGAAAAATAAATAGAAGATAGTATAAAGAGGATAATAGAAGATAAAGAATAGAAGTAAAGATAGAAGGTACGATAGAAGTAAAGATCTTAGCTACTATAGAAATGAAGAAAGTGGATACTATAGAAATAAAAATTCAATTCAATTCACTTCAAGTTTATTTCTATAGCTCTTTTTACAATGGGCTTCGTTTCAAAGCAGCTTTACAGAGCATAAACATAGAATGGAAGGTAAACATAAGGAGAAAAAAAATCATATAGTAAAAAATTAAGATATATATAGTTCACAGTATGTATGTATGTATGTATGTATGTATGTATGTATGTATGTATGTATGTATGTATGTATGTATTTATCCCCAATGAGCAAGTCTGAGGTGACTCAGGCAGCAGTGGCAAGGAAAAACTCCCTTAAATTGGTAAAGGAAGAAACCTTGAGAGGAACCGGACTCAAGGGGAACCTCATCCTCATATGGGTGACACTGGGGGTGAGATTACAGATATACAGTCAAACAAGTGTTGAATTGGTGTAAAGAAAAATGGTAGATACTATAGAAATGATGACAGGAGGTACAATAGAAGTAAATATCTTAGCTACTATAGAAATGAAGATAGGAGATACTAAAGAAATGATTATAGAAGATATTATAGAAATAAAGACACTAGCTACTATAGAAATAAAGATGGTAGATGCCGTATAAACGAAGAAAGAAGATATTATAGAAATGGATAAAATGATAGATACTATAGAAATGAAGATTGTAGATACACTAGCCCTTATAAAAATAAAGACTATAGAAATGAGGATAGGAGATAGTATAGAAATGAAGACACTAGTTACTATAGAAAAGAGGATAGGAGATATAGAAATAAAGACACTAGCCACTATAGAAATAGAGACAATCAAAATGAGGATAGAAAATGTTAGAGAAATAAAGATACTAGCTAGTATAGAAATAAATATCGAAGACTCTATAGATATGACGTTAGTACATGTTATGGACACAAAGACACAAGTTACTGTATAACTAAAGATGGTAAATACTATAGAAATGAAGAAAGTGGATACCATAGAAATAAAAATGGTCGATACTATAGAAATGATGACAAGAGGTACAATAGAAGTCAAGATCTTAGCTACTATAGAAATAAAGATGGTAGACCGTAGACGCCGTATAAACAAAGAATAGAAGATATTATAGAAATAAAAACACTATAGAAACACTATTTTCTATAGTAGACGTATATAAACGAAGAAAGAGGATATTCTAGAAATAAAAAGGGAGACACTATAGAAATGATGACAGGAGGTACAGTAGAAGTAAAGATCTTAGCTACTATAGAAATAAAGATGCTGTATAAACGAAGAATAGAAGATATTATAGAAATAAAAAGGGAGACACTATAGAAATGAAGATAGTAGATAGTATAGAAATGAAAATGATAGATACTGTAGAAATGATGAGTGTGGATACTAAAGAAATGATGATAGAAGGTTTAGAAATAAAGTTATAGATACTACAGGAATGGGATAAAAGCATGGGATTAGTGTTCAAATATGGAGTTCATTAATAATTAAAAACAATGGATGAAACTACATAAAATATACCAGTCATCAGGTCTGATGTCGCACCGTGTGGATATGTTTATATTTAAGAGCACACCACAGATAAGAGATCAGATTCCGTCTTCAGCATATGAACGACAGAATGTCCTATTTTTAGGATGAAAATTGAGTATGTGATAACAAACTGGAACTTATTATACATTGTAGAGAAGGGACTGGGACTGTGGTGTGTGTGTGTGTGTGTGTGTGTGTGTGTGTGTGTGTGTGTGTGTGTGTGTGTGTGTGTGTGTGTGTGTAAGTGTGTTCACTAAAGAAACTGTGTTGTTAGATTGGACCTCCAGCCCCAGGTCGTGTGTGGGTGTCTGTAAGGTCTCTCATCTGTCCCATCAATATTGCACTGTGCCCCGGGGCAACTGAGGGACTTTTTCTCTCTCTCCTGTTCCCTTTTCTCCTCACTCTTCCACAGTGTCCTCTTTCACCCCCTCATCCATCTTTTTTCTTCTTCTTCTTTTCATCCCTGTGCACTTCCTTCGACGCCTCTTCTTCCACAATAATTGACCCGTGAACTCGGAACAGCGCAACATTTTAGTCCACATGCTCGTAGCACACAGTGCCGGTAGGCGTCGGATAAAAAGGTAAATTCCCTCCCATACATGCAGAACAGGAGAGCCGTGAACCTTGTGGAGAAACGCACCGGGTGAAAGAGGACGCCATCCTGTTGGCCGTGGCTTTGATTATGGAACGAATGAGTTCCGCGACCTCATTTAACGAAGCCTGCACTCGTACAACAGTCGCGCGCTGTTTTTATTCACCTCAGAAGGGAAAAAGCGGCGCATTTTATTCACTTTAGATGACGGTGGTGTGTGTGATGGAGTCAAGGGTCAGTGTCGCCGCTTTTGTTTTTTTTTCCCCTCGCTGTCCTACAAGGGTCGAGTCCTGACAATTCTTCTTTGAAAAATCTCTCAATTATTTCTCCTTACTCATTTCTCGTCTATTTTTTTTTCACTTTCCCGTCCCAGGCGCTGTCTGCTTTGACGGTCTCTTAATCCAGACGTCTGCAGAATTAATCCTTACTCCGGGATCAGAAAATGTCTCACTTTTTCGATATGCGTGTGAGGGTTTTAAAAAAAAGCCTCTCAGTGTTTCCTGATGTGTAAATTAAGCCTGCATACCTATCTACCATGTCACTAAAACAACAGTCTGTCACCCAGGCTAGATTTATGAATGTGGGGCACACACGGAAAAAAGAACGAGGACATGAACGAGTCCATTGTGTGTCTCTGTTTGACTAAACCATGGGTTCTGTGTTAACTGCCCCACTCTGCTTTTTTCATTCTTTCTCCTTCTGTCTTTCTTTCTTTCTTTCTCTCCCTCCTGCTTTCCGTGTGTCTGCTGAGTTTGATTAGGTGATCACAGCTTCATATTCCCCGCTGGAGGAGAAAGAGCCAGTCATTTCCTGTGAAAACAGAGCAGGACACAAAGGACTTTATTCAGGACTCCACCCTACCCCCCCTTCAAAACACCGACCTGTCTGACTCAGAGACCCGACCAGACACCGAACGCTGGCCTTGGCTCAAAATTACAACATTACTTTGTTAAGCCTGGAGCAAACATGAAGAGGTCCAGAGTCCTGAGTGGTGGCTCAATGGCTAAAGTGATCAAAAGGTTGTGAGTTCAAATCCCAGGACCAACAAGCTGCCACTACTGTGCCCCTGAGCAAGTACATTGAGTACATTTATGACATATGAACCTCTAAACGTCTCTCAAATCTGCAGGAACTTTACTTAACATTTATTACCATATGGGTGATGATATATATATATTTTTATCATCTAAATTTACATTTATGGCATTTGATATACGCCACTTATCCAGAGCAGCTTACATTTTATCTAGTTTTTACACAACTGAGCAATTGATGGTTAAGGGCCTTGCCCAGTGGCCCAGCAGTGGCAGCTTTGGTGGACCTGGGATTCCAACTCACAACCTTCTGATTAGTAGACCAGGACCTTCAGCACTAGGCTTCCACAATCCCACATGGGCAAAGCCCTTAACCCTTCAGGTTGTGGGTTAGGAACGTTCCTATCCTACAGGTATCTGATTTGCAGACACATCTGCATCCGTCAGAAAAAACGAATCATCACCTTCTGACCAATCAGAGTCTGGAATGTCAAGAGCTCTGTGTTATAAATCTTCTACATTCTCTTTGTCCCAAATCCAAATCCTACTTATTCTCTCGAGACTCTTTCAGCCTAATCAGTCTAATTGTATGTTAATGTAACTCTGAGTAACGGCAACATAAACCGCTTCATTTTATTCCCCATGTTTGGCCACGTTCCTGAAGCCGGAGCGAGGACTGCGTACTACAGAAGAGCTCTCTCTCTCTCTCTCTCTCTCTCTCTCTCTCTCCCCCTCTCTCTCTACTTCTGACTCTCTCTCTCTCTCTCTGTCTCTCTCTCTCTCTCTCATTGTCTCTCTCTCATTCTCTCTGTCTCTGTCTCTCTCTCTTCTCTCTCTCTCACTCTCTCTCTTTCTCTCTGTCTCTGTCTCTCTCTCATTGTCCCCCCTCTCTCTCTTTCTCTTTTTCTCTCTCTGTCTCTCTCTCTCATTGTTTCGTCCCCCCCCCCCCCCCCCCCCCCCCCCACACACACACACACATTTACACTTCGGTATGACAAACAAACCCAGTGGATGTTTACCCTAGGATAAAGTCAGATGGAACACTATATATAGTAAAGCCTGACTCACTCACTCGCACTTAATCGACAGATGTGGACTGTTAGGCCATTCATTATGCCAAGCTTTCTGTCAAATGAATCAGATGAAGGATTATATCCAGATACTTTATAGGCCCACACAGTGGCAACACTTTATGCACAGACTTTGTTTTTTTTTTTCTTCTTCTCTGGAGGTGAAGATTCGCTCACATCTGAAATGCTCATGTTTAGCAATTGGCTTAGCTCGTCACTAACACGTTTACTTTCAGGCTCGTGACTTGACTCAGAATCTTATGTCTAGCGACTCCGAGTTTAAAGCTAATGACTCATAATACACAAGTAACTCAGGGGAAAAAAAAATCCAGGTCTGTTGCAGAAATAAGAAATATATGTGATGACCTTGAATGATTATAAAGATTCCTTATATTTTTTCTGAATAGCAAATAAGGAATAAAGCAGATTTTATAAGTAATGCAATGGTTTATTTTTCTTAGA
This sequence comes from Tachysurus fulvidraco, assembly GCF_022655615.1. Taxonomy (NCBI): domain Eukaryota; kingdom Metazoa; phylum Chordata; class Actinopteri; order Siluriformes; family Bagridae; genus Tachysurus; species Tachysurus fulvidraco. The sequence goes on from NC_062536.1 coordinate 18,365,041, forward strand.
CTCCGGCGATCTGACGAGTTCGCATGGATTATTATTTCAGTAATTATTAACGTTTTGCTTTAAAACCGATCTTGCAGAACAAACGATAAAGCCTAGAGACTTGAAGGTTTGAGCGATGGTACGGTAATAATCCACAGGTCTGCAACTACACCTGTCACGATGAGACAAAGGCGAGCGCGGACAAGAAACAAACAAGCAGGCAAAACACAGCAAAACACAGCACAGCACAGCACAGCACAGCACAGCACAGCACAGCACAGCACAGCACAGCACAGCACAGCACAGCACAGCACAGCACAGCACAGCACAGCACAGCAGGGAAATGAACAAACAGAGTAGATAAGGGGAACAAGAACCAATCACAAGACGGAGGCAATCACAGACTAAGACAAAACACCTGGGGAAGAGAATGAGTGCAGTTAATGTCCATGGTAACAGATAGGTGGGCGGGGTCAACAATTAACAGCAGGGAAATGACAGCAGACAGAAACAAGGGAAAAAACAGACAGACTCGTTACAACACACTGATTGGCCACATGGTTCTTCAGAACTTTATCAAATTTTTCTCAGACCCTTTTCCATCAGTCGTGACCTAAAGGTACCTGAGCAATTTTGGAACAGCACCACCAACTGGCCACAAGAAAAATCACATTTTTTGTCTCTTTCTTCTGTATGATTTGTCTTTATATTCAGTGAGAATCACCACGTTGGCCATGTTGTGCGTCGGCCATTTTTAATTATGTTTTAAGAAGAACACACAAAACCTGGTAAATGTCATTGTTCCATCGCTAACTGAAGTTACACGCTTGCTAAATAATACATCATATCTTTCTACTCATTGACTTAAACTTAATATAACAATTACCTAAGTACATATTGTAGACAAATATCTGTAGTGATGCATCACCTATACCACTCTCTTTAGGCTGCTAGTGTAGGATGCTAATATCAGCAATCTCTCAGACTCGTAGTCGACAAGTTAAACGAGAAATACAAAGCGCTATATGTTAAGAAGACCTTCTCCTGCATATATAACGATATCCGATCACCTAAACATCTGTCGTGTGCCATTAACACAAATCTTGCAGGCCCGGTTCTTTCTAAGAGGTTAATAGAAATGTTCCTGCCACAAAAGGCACTGTTACAAAGCACTGACGTCTCGCACAAGTCCTGCAGTGGAGATGGAAGTAAATATGTCTTCAAGGCCCTATTACATCCCCTCTGGGATGGCTGCAGACTGCTGAAGGGTTATTTGGGAAAATTCCTGGGCATTTGTTCTCGAGTGGCTCCGCCAAAGAGCCGCATGTTGTGGCTAATGTTGGTGTGAAAGCCCGCAATCTGCCAAGAAAAGCCCGTTTTTGTGTGTGTGTGTGTGTCTGTGTGGGTCAGAAAGCCTGTCGGTATTATACCATGCGACGCTTTAAAGGCCATAAGGCCGCCAGCGCAGAGGGAAGCTTCGAATTACAGGTAAAAACCTGCTGAATGCAGGAATTGGTTTGAAAGGAATGATCAAATGTTGTTATTATCCCATTCAGCCCGGATGTGTGATAGGAAAATGATTGTATGGCTGCATGTAAACGTACAAAACAAAGTGGCAAAGCTGGTGACAAAATGTGAATAGGTGAGGAGAAAAATATCAGTGTGCGCATGTTTGGTCCGTAAACAGAGGTCACGTTTATCGCACCCATGTGAGCCGGTGAATGAACCGGTTTGTATGTGTGTGTGTGTGTGTGTGTGTGTGTGTGTGTGTGTGTGTGTGTGTGTGTGTGTGTGTAAACAGGCATGCTATTTAAAGTCACACAAGCAGACTGCTCGACTAGCTCAATTCCGACAGGTCCGTATTCAGCTCTATATTAAGGCTACAGGGACCGGTCGGAAAAACACGATGTCCCACGAGACGGACAAAGTGCCGAGCTCTACCTGGAACAATATCCACGCCCGCTTACGTCCATGATATCAGCTGCAGGAAGTCCTATGCAGCCACTTCCTGTTGAGCTCAAGAACAATGGCCATTGTACCCACTGATACGGAGTGACCTCAGCTCCTACCGTCGAGCCACAGAGCCCATAAATTCTCCACCTTCGACCAGTTCAGGTGCTGAAAGATTAACAACATCACGGCGCCTCGATCGGCCAAAACAATAACAACACAAACAACAACAAAAAAAACAATTACGCAAAAAAAACAAACAAAAAAAAAAAAACGAGTCACAGGCTGAGAAGCAATTTTCTCCCATCAGGATTAGCAGATGTTTGTAGGATTTGTTCCAACTTTAAAAATATTGGCACCCTCTTTAAAAAAAATATGACTGAGACAAAATATTTAGACAAGATCTAGTAGCTTAAGGTGGTAAGGTGGTGGCCCACTGATTGGAGGGTCGTGAGTACAAATCGTAGCTCAACCATCGTAAATCACCGTAAATCATCCAATGCTGGGCCCTTGAGAAAGGCCCTTAACCCTCAGTTGCTGGCTTGTATAAAAATAAGATTAAATGTAAGTCAGTCTGGATAAATGGTGCCTGCCAAATGCCGAAAATGTAAGTTTAAACGATAATAAAAAAAAAATGGTTACCTCTATGTTAATACATGTTAAGTAAGTTTCCTGTAAACTGGAGACATGTGTAGAGGTTCCTGAACCTGTCCGATGTTCCTGCAGTACATTTCCAACTAGGTTTGTGTCTAAGGACTGCTTTCTTCAATACAGATAACAATATAGAGGTTTTTATCTAGTCATAATAGTGTGTAGTGAAGCAGTGAAGGTGGTTGATGAATCACCGAAACTAAATCACTGCATTACTTTTTCTTAGCGTGAACTTTTTTCCTCTTTACGATACCCCATAATGGATGAAGGTCAAGGATCAGGGGTCTCCAGTCTTATCCAGAAAAGGCAGAACCCGAGGTGCAATGAAACCGGCACCTACACCAGCCATTAGATATCATTAGATATTAGATATGCTGCAATTCTTAATAAAGTCTTTTCTTTCGTTACGGATATATTAATCTTTTAATCAGTCAAAGAAAGTAGACTCAAAGAAAAACTATTTGGATTGTTTCACTTTGAGAGTCATTATTAATAAAAATCTTAAAAAAAAAAAAAAACATACAACATATGTTTAAACACAGTGATATTATTAAACGTTTTCTGAAAACTGTCTGAAATTTTTTAAATTGAAATTGTGTGTGTGTGTGTGTGTGTGTGTGTGTGTGTGTGTGTGTGTGTGTGTGTGTGTGTGTGGTGTGACATTTGGACATCACTGTTTTAAGGCATAGTGCTGTCTTGGCAGCTCATGTGTGGGTGTGTGTGTGTGTGTGTGTGTGTGTGTTCCTGTTAAAGTGAGCTTGTGCATGAACGTGCATGCGTTTGCTGTCGGCTTTACTTATTCTTCCCTGACTCCATCGAGAGATGCATTTTCCCCTTCTTAAGTAATTAAGCTTTAAGCAGACAGATGTAAGCTGGGGACGGAACACATACGTATTAAACATTTCACACGCTGTTGGATAAGAGCTGATGATCCACTGACTGCTTCTGCATCCACCCTGCCAGAGGTAATCATTAATCACACTTTCTCTGCTGAGGGTCGAGAACAGAGCCTCTGTCTGCACACGGGAGACACAATAATCCGTACAGGAGAAGACACAGAGCTGTGCGGGGACGATCACATCGACATACATCAGATCTGAACTGACACAACAGAAACGGATAACTAACTGTCTGCAAGATTCTTCTCTTTCTTAAATAAATGCATTGCAATTCATTTCCATGTCATATGTTTGTGTATATTATATTATATTATATTATATTATATTATATATAGTATATATATATTTATTTACATGACATATCAATACACATCTGATCATTTTCCTTCTAATCAAATCACCTTTAAATTCAATACAATTCAATTACTGTATATATATATATATATATATATATATATATATATATATATATATATATATATATCCACCATTTCATTCATGATTTGAACAAATCTCTAATTAGAATATAAAAATGTCCAATTACATTTTGAAAACACTTTAAATAAAAATAAATAAATAATCGGCTTAGCATCATACGCTGCTTCCTGCTTCCTTCCTGTGCTATTTTTGGCTTTTATGCTTCCTCCTCATTCAGGTTCACGACACCGATGAAAACCAAACCAAAAACTTTTTAAAAATAATAAATGCTGTAACTGTAATGTTGAACACATCCCCATGATAGTAGATATAGTGTAGAGTTAGTGTCTGTGTTTAGTACCTTGTGCCTTGTGGTATATTAGTTTACAGCGGTGTACTGATTAAGTATATTATTATATAATGTCATTACTTTCATGTGGTGTTTTGTTCTAATATACAGTAATACAGTGATATATATATATATATATATATATATATATATATATATATATATATATATATATATATATATATATATTCGATGGGTTCGATCCCCCAGTTTCACCAAGCTGCCACTGCTGGGCCCCTGAGCAAGGCCCTTAAACCTCAGTTGCTCAGTGTAAGTCACTCTGGATAAGGGTGTCTGCTAAATGCTGTAAATGTAAAATGTAATAATGTGTTTATTACAGTTGTGTCATGTATTTTAGTATTATAATGTGTTTATTACAGTAGTATCATGTGTTTTAGTATTATAATGTGTTTATTACAGTAGTATCAGGTGTTTTAGTATTATAATGTGTTTATTACAGTAGTATCATGTGTTTTAGTATTATAATGTGTTTAGTACAATAGTATCATGTGTTTTAGTATTATAATGTGTTTATTACCATAGTATCATGTGTTTTAGTATTATAATGTGTTTATTACAATAGTATCATGTGTTTTAGTATTATAATGTGTTTATTACCATAGTATCATGTGTTTTAGTATTATAATGTGTTTATTACAATAGTATCAAGTGTTTTAGTATTATAATGTGTTTATTATAGTAGTATCAGGTGTTTTAGTATTATAATGTGTTTATTACAGTTGTATTATGTGTTGTAGTATTATAATGTGTTTATTACAGTAGTATCATGTGTTGTAGTATTATAATGTGTTTATTACAGTTGTAAAAAGTGTTTTAGTATTATAATGTGTTTATTACAGTTGTAAAAAGTGTTTTAGTATTATAATGTGTTTATTACAGTAGTATCAGGTGTTGTAGTATTATAATGTGTTTAGTACAATAGTATCATGTGTTTTAGTATTATAATGTGTTTATTACCATAGTATCATGTGTTTTAGTATTATAATGTGTTTATTACAATAGTATCATGTGTTTTAGTATTATAATGTGTTTATTACAGTAGTATCAGGTGTTTTAGTATTATAATGTGTTTATTACAGTAGTATCAGGTGTTTTAGTATTATAATGTGTTTATTACAGTAGTATCATGTGTTGTAGTATTATAATGTGTTTATTACCATAATATCAGGTGTTTTAGTATTATAATGTGTTTATTACAGTAGTATCAGGTGTTTTAGTATTTTGATGTGTTTATTACAGTAGTATCAGGTGTTTTAGTATTATAATGTGTTTATTACAGTTGTAAAAAGTGTTTTAGTATTATAATGTGTTTATTAAAGTTGTAAAAAGTGTTTTAGTATTATAATGTGTTTATTACAGTAGTATCTGGTGTTTTAGTATTATAATGTGTTTATTACAGTAGTATCAGGTGTTTTAGTATTTTGATGTGTTTATTACAGTAGTATCAGGTGTTTTAGTATTATAATGTGTTTATTACAGTTGTAAAAAGTGTTTTAGTATTATAATGTGTTTAATACAGTAGTATCAGGTGTTGTAGTATTATAATGTGTTTATTACAGTAGTATCAGGTGTTGTAGTATTTTTATTAGTAGCAGAATTAAGTCTAGTATTGAGTCTAGTATAATATTATGCTGCACCATATTATTTTGAAGTATAAGGTGTTAATGTGTTATACTGATTTGGACATATTTTAGAACACTGGTATGCTGGTGTACTGCTTTATCATACAGGTCAGTACTGTACTGTTTAGTATGGTAGTATAATGTGGAGCATTACTTTTGACATGTTGTTTAGTACACCGTTCAGTATGGTGGTGTTTAGCATAGTCCATAATTTACTGTTTAGTATGTTAGTATGGTATTTCAGTGTTTAGTATATTTTTATTTCAGTATGTAGTATTTAGTAGCATGGTATGTTGCACACATTGGATTATTCTGTCTAGAACAGTTTAGTACGTTTATTTCTGTATATAGTTTTAGTCCAAAAGTATTATGTGGTACTAAAATGGACATACTATAAGGTTTGTTATTGAAGTATGCAGTGCTGTACTATTTTGTAGTAATATTTAATTGACATATTTCTGGACACAGATGTATAATAAGATCTGTTTGGTATTGCAGCCACATGTGTTGTACTCATTTATATGCTGTTTTAAAGTGTCTATTAATGTATTGTTACTGTATACAGTAGTATATTGTGGTGTGCTGTTTAATAGTATGGTAATTATGGTAGTTATTAAATAAGTATGGTAGTATTTAATACTGTAGTGTACTGCTTAATAATACTTTTTAGTGAAGTATTTTTATGTGGTATAGTTTGGGAATACTGTATAACACAGTAGTATTTCGTGGTGTACAGTTTGGGAATACTGTGGTGTACAGTTTGGGAATATTGTATAACACAGTAGTATTTTGTAGTGTACAGTTTGGGAATACTGTGGTGTACAGTTTGGGAATACTGTACAACACAGTAGTATTTTGTAGTGTACAGTTTGGGAATACTCTATAACACAGTAGTATTTTGTAGTGTACAGTTTGGGAATACTGTGGTGTACAGTTTGGGAATACTGTACAACACAGTAGTATTTTGTAGTGTACAGTTTGAGAATACTGTATGACACAGTAGTATTTTTTAGTGTACAGTTTGGGAATACTGTGGTGTACAGTTTGGGAATACTGTTGTGTACAGTTTGGGAATATTGTGGTCTACAGTTTGGGAATACTGTGGTGTACAGTTTGGGAATACTATTGTGTACAGTTTGGGAATATTGTGGTCTACAGTTTGGGAATACTGTAAAACACAGTATTATTTTGTAGTGTACAGTTTGGGAATACTGTTGTGTACAGTTTGGGAATATTGTGGTCTACAGTTTGGGAATACTGTGGTGTACAGTTTGGGAATATTGTGGTGTACAGTTTGGGAATACTGTGGTGTACAGTTTGGGAATATTGTGGTGTACAATTTGGGAATAATGTATAACACAGTAGTATTTTGTACTGTACAGGTTGGGAATACTGCGGTGTACAGTTTGGGAATATTGTGGTGTACAGTTTGGGAATACTGTATAACACAATAGTATTTTATACTGTACAGGTTGGGAATACTGCGGTGTACAGTTTGGGAATATTGTGGTGTACAGTTTGGAAAGACTGTATAACACAGTAGTATTTTGTACTGTACAGGTTGGGAATACTGTGGTGTACAGTTTGGGAATATTGTGGTGTACAGTTTGGGAATACTGTATAACACAGTAGTATTTTGTACTGTACAGGTTGGGAATACTTTTTTGTACAATGGTACTGTGTAGTGTACTGTTAGTACTGTATATACTGTTTGGGTATGGTATAGTGTTTGGGAATACTATGTAACAGTAGTATATTATGGTGTACAGTTTGGGAATACTGTTTAGTACAGTTATAATAATACTGTATTTATAATACTGTAATATACCGTGTTGTACTGTATTTATGTATTAGAATAATACTTTATTATTTAGTATAGTATAGAAAAATTTATTAGTATATTATATTATACTATTTCACATACAGCTTAGT